>NC_092633.1:17192354-17492354 GCF_039555335.1 Amphiura filiformis | reverse complement strand
GTTGATTTCATGTATCACATCATGACCTTAAAAGCAGCTTGGGGTCAGGAAACTACTTTCAGTACTTCCGGTACACACCGCAACCCTTATTTTAAGCGCCTGTAGAAACGTGGTGGTTGTTGCCTGAATCGGATTATGGGTTACCGGGTAATACCGAGTAAAAATACAGAGTGCTCAGTGTAAACACGCAGTATAACACTGGTTAACTAAATTTAATACATAATTAATTCACTTCTTGCTGCACTGTACATATGTAAACAATATCATTTTATATATACCCAGACTTTGCATACATTTCTATCATAGGGTGATGTGAACCAATGTTTTGTACATAGTATGTTTTCAAACATGTCTGTAAAGGGACCAGCTGGTGCATTTATTTTAAGAAGCATAATTTGAATAATTCTATACTAATTAGAACCTTCCAGTGATGATGGAAAAATACACTGCAGTGGCATGTCCAGGGGTGCTTTGGGGTCTGAAGCCCCCCGCACTTTGTTAAAAATTATGCAAAATCAGCCGTTTTTTTGGCAATTTTAGCCATTAAGCCCCCGCATCCTCTGAAAACCCCTCTGAGCCCCCCCCCCCTCCCCACAGGAACAGATCCTGGACACGCTGGTGCAATGCCATCTAATTCATTGACTATAAAGTCAAGTCGGAAGTTAGGTACTACTGTTTCATGCTTGCTACTTTAAAAATGGGATAAAACTGAAGGTAACATATGCAACCTTTTTGTGTGGGAAAGTGATAGATCAACAATTGCATTCCAACTTTTCTAGCTACTTGAAAAAGTTTCAGAAAAAAAACCAAGTTAAGTAGTAACATTTGACGGTACTGTATGCAATTGTTTTTTGTGTGTGAAAGTAATTTAACAATATGGAATAATAAAAGGTGTAATGTAAAATTATTGGGGCCAATGTTTTGCAGTATTGTTTTCTAACATGGCTGACATGTGACCAGTTGGTGCACTCATTTTGAGATTTGTACATTGAATAATTCTATACTAGTTTTAAATCCTTCCAGTTATGACACTGCCATCTAACTGAATGGCTATAAGGTCAAAAGTCAAAGGAGTTAGATACCAATTTTTCTTGCTTGCTACTTTGATAATTTGATAAAGGTTTGGTTTAAATGTAAGTAGCAACATTTGTAGGTACTGTATGCAACCTTTAATGTGTCAAAGTATTATAATATGTAGCATAATAAAAGATTTACAATTGCATTTCCAACTTTTCTAGCTACTTGACACATTTGTAGAAAGAACACAAGTTACTTATGTAAATAGTAACAATTAATGCCAATATATGCAATCTTTTGTGTGTGATAATTAATACGTAGTAATAAAATGTGTAAAATTGCATTTCCAACTTTTCTAGCTACTTGACAAATTGACCAAAATGGGCAATTCAATCGCATCATTCTGCAATTTGAAGTTTGCCTATGAATTTCTTTTTGATGCAGCAGCCAAACATGTAATGGAATAGCATAATGGAAACTATTTTTGGTAGTGAATGATTAAGGTAGGAGAAACGTTTCCAAACCACCCTAATTTCCAGTAATTTGCATATGCAAACTTTGCATTGCTGAATGATGCTTGGAATTGCCCAAATAAGCAATTTAGTTTTATGTATCAACATTTAAAATTATTGCATTTGTAAGGAATATGGTTATGCTTGCCATTTATGTCTATCTCATATTTGTGACCAGGACAAGCCAAAGAAGGACAACATCGGCCATGTTGTTGACTGCTTTACCATTATAATCAGCGTTCGAAATTTTGGTTGTCCGTTCACCCGGGACAACTAAACAAGTCGCCGGACAACCAAAAATACTGATTCGGTTGTCCACCGGACAACCATAAATCTGTAGCCAAAATTCACCTTTGTATGTGTAATCGTGTATCTTTTATCACATATCATGTAGGCCTAAGAACCACGTACCTATACACTGATATTCAAGTATATTAATAGCAAAAACTTGTACGGACAACCAAAAACTTAGACGGACAACCAGAAATTGTAACCTGGTTGTCCGTGGGACAACCATTTATTTTTCCTTAATTCGAACACTGATTATAATCCTACTGTTCTTCATTCTTAATTTCTTTATTATAAATTCTTTATTTTTAATGTCACATTTTGTTGGTATTTACATCAAAGTTGATTTCGGTGCAAAAATAGCCTTTTTGCAACATTGTCCTTACTTTGCCTGATCTGATCACATTTGTGATGTGATCAAGCAAAATCAGTCGGAACTCGGTAATTTTGATTGTGAATTTTGTTCATTTTGAACAATTCCAACTAAAAACGAAGGTGATTTACTCACGTTTTAGTGACGTTTCACCACTACACTAGTGGCTTCATCAGACTGGCAACTCATCACATCTGACTGCTTGCTTTTATAGGCAACATGATGCACAGTAGACGGCGTGATGAGTTGGTCAAAGATGTTGTTTAGTGTGTAGGGCCCCTCGTCCTTGTTTAGAGATTTGAAAGATTCAAAGATTTGAAAAAGGTAATATTGATGTTGAAATGTAACCAAACAAAGAAAATATTTCCTTCTATTTCCTGTTGTTTTTGAAACGCTTTAATTGCTTATATCTTTGGAGCTGATTGTTCAATTTCAGTGGGGTTTCTGCAAAATGCAGCTTTGTAAATGCTTTTTACTACCTTAAAAGAAACCGGAAGTTTAATATTTCCGAGTTCCGACTGATTTTGCTTGATCGCATCACATATGTTGCTATTTGTAACAAAATGTGAGCGCTTATGTATACTCTGTAGAATGAATTTACAAATAATATGAATTTGTAACCTTTAATACCTCATGATTATTATGTATTGTTCAAAAACTTATGTCCATATTTGTAAAATTTATCATATGAATATTACTTCTATCAATGCAAAATATTGTATTATAAAAAATTGATACCATTAAACATTCATAATTAATTCAATTAAAATGAATTGCACTGGCTTTGTTTTCCTGGAGTGAGATAGTTAAAATAATTAGTTGGAAGCCATGGGCATTCTTTGATTTTCAAAGAACGTTTACATCAAATATACTCCATAAATGTTCCCCAAAAAATTTGGCAAGGGGGGACATCCCCCTACAAATCATAATCTACCTTTTTGGATCCATTCTGCAGCTTAAATGCAATAACCAGTTAACTTCAAACTTGATATTGAGATTGCATATATAGTGACCTAATGTGCTGTTTAGTTTTGTGGTATGTTATTTGCATATTTATGAATATTGCATATTATTATTATTAACAAACCTTTGTTATTTACACACCTTTGTGTGGGGGGCCACCTTAATTACGAACCGCGTAATTCTAGTTAGCACAAAACACAGTGTTTGGGGCCAAATTATTTTGTGCGCTTTGCACTGGCCCATCAAATAGCAAAACACACACACACACACACCTTCATTTGGGTCTAAAGTAGTCTGAAATTAATTTTTGTGTGCAAAAAAGTCCCAGCAAAATCGGAACAAAATATGCTTGTCCCCCGTCCCCCTAAATTTGAATGCTTCCACTGCCACTGAACACCAGAAGTTAAGGTTGATATCATTTTTCTTCGGAAGGGGGTCCCGAATATATGACCCCCCTATCACGGGCTAAATTTTTTAACGACCCCCTCTATCTTGGGTAGAAATTGTTTATTTCCCCCCTTCCGCCTACACAAACTCAAGACAAATTATTCATTGCCGGAACAAAGGCACTAAGCGCACCAAAACTTTAGAGCAAAGAAAGTGCGCAGAGTGTGTTAAAATTTTGATTGTAAGTGTAAAGAAGGCGTGCGGAGTGGGCAAAAAAATTGAGTCACCGGCGCTTGATAATTCTGTAAGTCCCCTATTTTTGGTGGTAAAAATTATAACCTTCCCTATTTTTGGTCTAAAGATTGAGCCCCCTATATTTGGTACCCCACCCCCTTCTGAAGAAAATGAGATCCCCCTAGTACTCAAGTTTGGTTTGGGCATGGGCGTCAATCCCGGACACTGTTTGACAATTTTAATAGGCCGATTGCCCCCCTCACATTTAAAGCCGGATTGGCGCTTATGGGTTTGGGTATGGGTGTATCGCTGAAAATATGAAAGGGGACTCGTCAATATATGATTTTGCCATCGATATACCACGTATACAAAAATTCGACATTTTCGGCTCGATTTAACAACTTTTCCCCAAACTTTTGACAATTTTCAAAAATTTAGGCTAAAGTGAGGCAAAATAGAAATTTTGAAAAAATTACCCACAGTACACTTGAAATTGTAACTTATCAAACAATTCGGGTACAATCTTGGCACCAAGGTTTTTCTTGAAGAAAATTGAATGATGACTTCAATTATCTTTGGTGCTTATTTTGTAAGTGGTGTCTTGTGTTTGGGGTGGATTTTGGATTTAAAGGGCAATAGAGGGCAAATGTCAAAGTTGCTCAAATGTGGTTAACTATCTTCAGTAGATAACAAGATGCCTGTATAAGCTATCTTCAGTAATGAGCAAAGTACCAGTATAAACCTGTCTTCAGTAGATATCAAAGTACCTGTATAAACTATCTTCAGGAGATAGCAAGGTACCAGCTATAGCCATCATCAGTATAGTAAGCTGCCTGTGCCTGTATAAGCTATCTTCAGAAGATAGCATTGTGCATCGCATGTATAAGCTATCTCGAGTAATGAGCAGGGTACCAGAATGACTCGAACTGTCTTCAGTAGATAGCATGCAACTGTATAAGATATCTTCAGGAGATAGTGGATAGATGGTGCATGTACATATGCTATCTTAAGTAATGAGCAAGGTACCAGCATAAGCTGTCTTCAGTAGATAGCAAGATACATGTATAAGCTGGCTTCAGTAGATAGCAAGGTACCTGTAAAAGCTATCTTCAGAAGATATCATTGTGCATGAGCTAACTTCAGTAATGAGCAAGGTACCAGAACAAGCTGTCTTCAGTAGCAGGTAGGCCTACCCGTATAAGCAGCATGGTGCATTAGCTATCTTTTCTGAGCCCGTTTCTGAGCGTTGACCTTTAATATTCAGGATCATATATGAAATGAAAGCATGAACTTGGTGAAAAGCTGTGAAAGGGTTGTGACCATAGGCGTAGATCCGGGGGGTGGGTTTACCCAAAAAATATTTGCCAAAGGGGTGGTCCATACAATCACCCCCCCCCCCCATGTTGACACCTGAATATGGGTTTCTGATCAAATGAACCTCATATTTGCCCATTTTAACCCCAAAATTTTTGCGCGCATTTACTTTTGCACCATAAGCCTATTTCACCAATTTAGCTACAAAACAGCAAACTTATTCGCGCGCATTTGTATACCATAAACTTAATCTGCCAAAAGGTGCTGGATTCACTATACTTCCAAGCTTCCCCCTATTGTCAAAAAGAAATCTACGCCACTGGTTGTGACTATATTAATAAAGAGTAATGTCATCTGAACATTTATGGTTGTTATCTCATTTTCCCATTCGTTGTCCTTTCTACGTTTTCCTTTAAAATTTCGGCCTGTCTATAAGTGTCTCGGGCCTCTCTGTGATGTGATAAATTCAGAACGGCATCAGACGGTGTCAGTCGGCGTCTCTGCCGTGATTTCGGTGTTGCTAATCACTTCCAATGGCAAGAGGCACTTGAACGACCTAAAAAGCCACCCAACCTTTCCTCAACAGTTTGCTCATATTTGGGTTGAATCGTCAAAGTAGCCCAAACAGGTGTAAAATGACAATTGACCTGTTGCTCTCTCGTTTACGCTCTCTTTTTGATATAGGGAAAATGCGTGGAGGTGTGAAATTGGCAGTTGGTCGTCCCTGGCCTTAATCAAACGAATGGCGGCGCATGTCATTCATGTCTGGGAGTTTTATAGCTCCATGGGATACGGTGATAGTGTGTGAGTCTTGTTGGGTGTGTGATTTGAGGAGTAGGGGTGTGCGTGTTGTGAGTATGTGGAGCCTGGTATGTGGGGTTAGCACGTGAGTATGGAGGAGGGGTGATCATCAAAGCACAAAGTATAGGTCTACACACAAAAACATACATAACCTCAGTGGCGTTAGTAGGCGGCCTAGATTTCTTATTAACATTGGGGGATGGGGTTGTGGAATAAAATTCTTGTATTGTGAATCCAGCAACTTTTGGCGACAGAGTAAGTTCCCGGAGTAAGTTTAAGGTACTAGTGTAAGAGAAGCGAGTAAATATTTTCCCATATTAAAGCTAAACTAGTGAATGAATAGACCTATGGTGCAAATTCTGGGGCTAAAATGGACAAATGTGAGGTTAACTTGATCAAACCCCAAAACAGGCGTTAACATTCTGGGGACGGGTCTGTGGATGATTGTATGGACCATCGATCCCCCTCGCAAAATATTCGGGGGGGGGGGGGGGTATCCCCCGGGATCTACGCCTCATGTACCTCTTGCTCTCCTCTGATATCTATACAGGTAGCTCTGAAGGTAGCTAATCGTAAACTATTCTGAGTATTAAATGAGCATCAGATGATGCATGTAGGCCTATATGCTATCTGAAATAATGAGCAAGGTACCAGCGTCTTCAGGAGATATCAAGATACATGTATAAGCTGTCTTCAGTAGATAGCAAGGTATGTATAAACAGCATGGTGAATAAGGTACCAGCATAAGCTGTCTTCAGTAGATAGCAAGGTACCTGTATACGCTATCTTCAGAAGATAGCATGGTGCATGAGCTAACTTCTGTAATGAACAAGGTACCAAAATAAGTTGTCTTCAGTAGATAGCAAGGTACCCGTATTTAAGCAGCATGGGGCATAAGCTATCTTAAGTAATGAGCAAGGTATCAGAATAAGCTGTCTTCAGTAGATATCATGGTACCTGTATAAACTATCTTCAGGAGATAGCAAGGTACCAGCTATATAAGCTATCTTCAGTATAGTAAGATGCCTGTACTCTGTGCCTGTATAAGCTATCTTCAGAAGATAGCATTGTGCATATATAAGCTATCTCGAGTAATGAGCAATGCACCATGCTATCTTCTGGAGATAGCTTATACAGGTGCCTTGCTATCTACTGAAGACAAGCTGTCTTCAGTAGATAGCAAGATGCCAACTGTAAGCTAGGCCTATATTCAGAAGATATCATTGTGCATATAAGCTATCTTCAGTATGAGCAAGATACCAGCACAAGCTGTCTTCAGTATAGATAGCAAGGTACCTGTAAAAGCTATCTTCAGAAGATAGCATGCATGGTGAATAAGCTATCTTCAGTAATGAGCAAGGTACCAGAATAAGCTGTCTTCAGTAGATAGCAAGGGGACACCTATATAAGCTATCTTCAGAAGATAGCAAGATGCTGGTGTAAGATATCTTCAGGAAATATCAACTGTAGGCCTATAAGCCATCTTTGGTCAACGTTTCTGTATAGTTTACGATTAGCTACCTTCAGAGCTACCTGTATTGCTATCAGAGGAGAGCAAGAGGTACATGTACTTAACTATCTTCAGAAGATTAGGCTATCATGCAAAGGCGTAGATTCCGGGGGACGGGGATACAACCCCCCGAATATTTTGCGAGGATGTTAACGTCTGTTTTAGCCCCAGAATGTATTCCACTTTTGCACCATAGGCCTATTTCACTAATTCAACTTTAATATGGGAAAATTTCACTCGCTTCGCGCGCACTAGTAGTAAACTTACTCCGGGAACTTACTCTGTCGCCAAAAGTTGCTGGATTCACAATAGGCGGGCCCCATCCCCAACGTCAAAATGAAATCTACGCCACTGAAGTTATGTGTGTTTTTGTGTGTAGACCTACTTTGTGCTTTGATGATCACCCCTCCTCCATACTCACGTGCTAACCCCACACACCCCGCTCCACATACTCACAACACGCACACCCCTACTCCTCAGTCAAATCACACACCCAACAAGACTCACACACTATCACCGTATCCCATGGAGCTATAAAACTCCCAGACATGAATGACATGCGCCGCCATTCGTTTGATTAAGGCCAGGGACGGCCAACTGCTAATTTCACACCTCCACGCATTTTCCCTATATCAAAAATAGAGCGTAAACGAGATAGCAACAGGTCAATTTGTCATTTTACACTTGTTTGGGCTCCTTTGACGATTCAACACAAAGATAAGCTAACTATTGAGGAAAGGTTGGGTGGCTTTTTAGGTCGTTATTAAGTGCCTCTTGCCATTGGAAGTGATTAGCAACACCGAAATCATGGCAGGGACGCCGACGGACACCGTCTGATGAAGTTCTGAATTATCATAGGCCCGAGACACTAGAGTGAGTTGTCCAACATTGAATGCTCAGATGACATTGCCCGTAGTTACGCAGGATTTCATTGGGGTGTGGGGGGAGGGGGTGCTGATTTTGTGAAAAGTGGACTTTCTTCCCAAAATTTGGACGTGCGTACGGGCCTCTTTTAATATAGTCCACTCACAACCCTTTCACCAAGTTCATGCTTTTATTTCCTAGGAGCCTGAAACGGTCAATGCTAAGAAAACAGCTTGATTTGTTTTTCATACGTGTTTGTTTTAAGCTTGATGTGTTTGTTTTAAAGGAGGATTTCGGGATCCTAGCATCATCTTTTTATGACATTTTTCGAAAAAAGCTCATTCCCAAAATTTCAGTTGATTCCGATTTTGAGTTTGCGAGTTGTGCATTGTGTATTTACCTCGATGGTATTACACTGCTCCATATTTATGTCGAAATGCGCGCAAAGCGGGTTAAAATTTGTGACTTTCTCCGCTTGGAGAGGGCACAGACTCGATTTAATGCTAAATTAGCTGATTCGATGGCTGATATTGGGAGATTCGCAGCGAGTGATATTAATTGTCTATGGCGAATGGAAAATCGCTCGCTAGAAATCGCTCGCGGTCGCCTAGGGCGGCAAACGTAGAGGGGCGCAGAAAAAAATGTGAAAAGTGAAAAAAGAAAAACGTGAATGGAGGAAGAAAGGGGAAGAAAAAAATAGCATATAAAAAGAAAAAACGGGAGGAAAAATAAAAAGGGGCGGAAAAGGAAAAGGGGACACGAGAAAAACGTTTTTCGGCACTATGGGATCTTTTAATGTTCAAGGGCACGTGCTCTTATGATGCTATGCCACTGGGTGGAATGCCAAGCAGGTACAAACCTCTCAAATATCAGTAGGTAGGGCCCCTATCATATTAATTATAATTATAATTACTGCCCAACACAGTTTTTGGTGACTTTGGTTTGAGAGTTGTTTTTAGGTAATTTTGGGTCGCTGATTTCAAATATAGCATAAGTTTTTGCATATCACGTCAAATTTTCACTCTATGGTATACCCCGCTTATATGAGAGGGTGTATTGCCCGGGTCCATAAAGTTACTAAATCACATGAACCCAATTCAAAGTCAAAAGGTAAATGCATAAATATCGACATAATAATATCAACTATATAAAGGTACACTAATTTGGCAAGAAGATTTGCCTTAGCATGTTTATGGAACAAATTTCCGTCTGCATGACTATAAATCATGTAGAAATATACAAGGTTCCATGTGTTTCAGAGCTCCATTATGTGGTGCAAAGCATCATGGGAAGGTATGATTGTCTGCTATTAAGCTGTATTTATCCCCGTATTTATCAGTCCAATTCCACTTAATGTACAATATTTTTAAGACAAAGGCAAAAAGTATAACTCATCCTGTCCTTGCTTATTAAACATGTGTTCTAAATAGTAATTCATGAAATTTCACCATTTGTCATAAAAAAAACACTTGACATGATAGGGAAAAACTGATGCCATATTTGAAATCAGCGACCCCAAATTAGTTAAAAACAACTTTTAAATCCAAGTCACCAGAAAAAAAGTTAAATTTTGTTGGCCAGTGAATTATGAAAGGTGCCGAGAGGGAATGGAGCAGGTTAGTTGAAAGACGGATCTAGCATAGTAGCGTGTACCCTCGGAAATATACTTCTAATCAATGTTTCTAGATCAGAAACATGTGGCATAGAAAAAGATGTTAAATCATTCAAAAAGTGTCCATAGGGGTCAACACATGCGACATGCCGTTCTTGAGTTATAAGCAGAAAGGTCAAGATTGGGGCGGTGGTCGTTAGTTTTTGGTCACACAGGAGTCGAACAATATAAATGCTACTATGTCAATGAAAATGGTCTCAAATTGTTCATTATGTAGGCCAAAAATGAACTATATTCTAGGGCCTATAGGGGTCAAAAACTGATAAATGCCCTGATTTCAGCAAAACTTGTCTAAAATTGTTTGTTTGTCAAGTAAAAATTTGTCAAAATCATAATAATTTTCTGTCTAGAATAATTAATGTAAAAATTTGAAATTATGACGAAATAAGTCAACCCCCATACTACCCTTTTGATCATGACCTAATCTGGGATGTTTGGCTGGTACAAACTTATTTTACATGACAGACAATTTGAGACCAGTCTCGTTGAAATTGGAGCAGATTTTAGTTGTTGATCCCTGTACATGCTAAAATTAGATCTTTAACCTTTCTTCTGATGAGAACAGTCCATCGTAGATAGGTCAAACTGTACTTTTTAAATCCTTAGAATGTGAGAAATACTTTGGAATGTAGTTTTGTTTTACAACCAAGAGAACTACACAGACACTAAATAGAAGCAAATAACAGCATTCTACTACCATGTAAATCTTTCTTCTAGATTTATTAATATATTCATACAAATAAAACTGTGATACATTATAGCAACAGAGGGTAGGGGGTCTATGTCATCAGGGCAGAATGAGAGCTCCCTTGTATAAATCCTATAGGTTCATTATTCCAAAGGTTCAGCATCACAAAATGTGTTTTATCCTTCAAAAACATGAAAATAACCTATTGTAAAGACTTCATTTGAGGATTATACAGGTTTATTTTGCAAGCATTATGATCCTCCAAGTCTATGTGGTCCGATTTCACGAAGCATGGCTAGTGGTCAGGCTTCCTAAGCCAGTAGGCAAGCCCTACAAATGTGGATCCATTGTATTGAGTTATCTTTCTAGGTGATGTATAATGTGAAATTGTAAGCACTGGTATATAGGACTAATTGGGTTTAAGTCTGATGGCTTAGGAAGCCTGACCACTAGTCATGCTTTGAGAAACTGGCCCTGTAAGTCTTAAGACTTAGGCTTACATAGGCTTCTTTTTCATGCTTTTGCTACACAAACTTTCCAGATGCACTAGGTGCAAATGGTTCATAATTCCTGTTTTCATTCAGCATGCTCAGATTAAATTGTGCATATTTCAGAATGCAGAATCTTGAAATGAATGAACTGTTGTAATTACTACATGTTAATATCATGGGTGTGCATGAGGGTTATGTGTTCTCTTCAGTAACGTTTCACAACATTAAGACGATAGTACTCTATACACGTAACATTTTACAAAATAGGTACCTGTCATTTTGTTACTTTGCTTAATGATGATTTAATTTCTACTCGAAAGAGAATATTACCACTTGGTTAATCCAAGTTTCCTTTGTAAAGATTTGAAGAAAAAATGAGTTGCTTTTAAGATGTAAAATTCAATTTTCTTTACATACTTCTGGCAAATATTCTATTTTCTGTGTAATTTACAAATTTTACACATTTTCATGACTATAGTGTCGGAATAAAGTATCTTTAGATGTAGCATGTTACACATGTCTCTGATGTTTACGAGGTTGACATTTAATCAAATGATGTCAGCCTTGAATAAATTGATTAGGTAGGATAAGTAAAAAATTGCTCCCCTCCACAACAACAAAAATGTAATGCATCAACCCATCTTATTTTGAGGAGATATGCAGCTTTTAGCATGTTTAGTATTCATAAAACCCATGGTATTTATTAAGTAAAGAAAAATATTAATGTAACTCCAGGTAAAGATTGCACTAGTCAGTCTAACAATTCACAATACATGTAAAATATGATATTAATAAAAATGATAAAAATAAGCAATACAAATCCCAGTTTTCCTCAAATCATATTGCAAAATGCTTGATACAATACATTTTTTTAGTTCTGTAACAGTGTTTTTTCCCATAACAGTGCATTCAATTTTTACTGAAAAGAAATGAATATGAAATATGGGAGTAGTAGATACACCATAGAGTATTTGATACCATCAAGCAAAACAAGCCTAAGCATAATATATTGTGATTTCCATACTGATGAATACCAGATCACTATTAACGCCCTGAGCACTACCTGCCGATCTAACATTGCCTATGATTGGTCAATTATGTGATATCTTCACTTTAATTACCAATCAGAATGGAGCTTTGAAAATAATTCACCCCAATTTTTTTGCATGGTGAAATTATTCTAACAATGTTGCTGATTGGTCCAACTGATAATGAAAACTTCTTTTTGGCCAATCGGCTGGTAGTCCTCATGGGGTTAACCATCATCCTCCTCCTTCGGCTGTGGAGCAGGAGACCACAACAACATTTCTCCATGCACAGCAATCTTTGGTAAGTGCTACCATCTGCTCTGTTTCAATCATACCTCCATTGTACCCTAGCACATGTTGGATGTTGGTTAAATAGGAGATGCATGGGCGGGCATCCAGGTTTACGTTTGCCATGAGGTGGCATGTAGAGAGCATACCATCTAGCAAGCTTCTTCTCAGGCAGTCGAAGAATGTGCCCTAGGAATCACAGCTTACACAGTTGATAAGAGGCTCAGAGCTGATCATGACATGGTGTTTGAGACCTGATCGTAACCCAACCGACCCTAAAAATAGGCCCAACCCTAGACTTTTTTCTTAATTTTTTTTGCATTTTTTTTTTAAATTAACAAAAAAATTAACAAAAGGAAACAACAAAGTTCCAAGGCCTTTATCATAAGCAATTTACAGCTTTTAAAAAAAATGCCGGCTGACCTACCCCAATTTTTTTATGTTACGCCAATCAAACAATTTTGTTTTAGGCCTTAGCATAATCCTATAGCAGGAGGTAGCAAAAGAAACTACTAACCATCCATACACAACCTGTTGAGCTTTTTTTTTTGTGTAAATTTGCCTAGCAGCAGCAAGAATGACATAAATGTCATCTAGTCATGAAGGGGTTAGTTTATAGTTACTTGGAATTCATCAGTATATGTGACCGTCCACGGCGAATGAGCCGTAATTCCTCCCCGGTCAATTTTGTTTTATTTCATGTTTAAAAATAAACATCATAAACTTAAAAATGGTATATCATTTGACTTCAAAGCGATATCCAGAAGCGGGGTTATGGTTTGTTAAACTTTGCTCCTTCAACAAAATTATAGCATTTTTTGTTTTTACATGCGTCTCTTTTTCCACATTGCTGGCAATACAGTCATAATTGTTGATTATGCATACCTGTACAAAATACAATGCCTGGTAACCCACCACTTGAACAGGATTTAGCAAAAGCAAACAAAGACCAGAGCTATTAAAAGTTCTATAGCCGGCCATCTAAGGTAGAAGCTTATTATCCACTTCAACAGTAGGATTATTGATTAGTTTTTGACTATTAAAATGAGACGGATGTCGGGCCAGCTTAAGTTATCGATGAATACGACCTTCGTACACATTTTACACCGTAACACAGAATACAATTTAGGGAATTTACGGCTCGTTTGTGCTGCCGGGTCACATATGAAGATCACAATGACATTCAATATTCCTTTCTCTACACATTGAAAATATTAAGACAGTAGTTTTGACAACTTCATTCTTACATATTCTTTTACCTTATTATGCTTGATGGCATCATCAAGCTTTCTTGCTTTCTAAGATTTATGACATTCACACATGAGGAAAGGGGAGAAATAATGGTCCCTAGGTTGGTCAGCAAAAAAGCTTTGTACAAATATATGGGACAATTTTAGTAAGTAATTTATCTTATGTACAAATGGATATGTTTTTGCATTATGTATGAGCAGACATTTCAGCATTGGATACTGCTCTCAGTAAATAAGATACAGTGGCTATATTCATAATTGATGCAAGTAATTCCTTGTAACTAGGGCGAGGTATTCCGTTCATGTTCAGCTTTGAGTGAGAGGGACAATTCTGAGGAAAACTTTGTACTGAGTTACATTAATTTTGAGCAAAATAATTTTCTGTATATCCTATTTAGGAATTACACTTACTGTGCACGATCCCTTCACTTAAAGCCATATTATAACATTTGCTGAGGAGGACGCCCTCACTGAATTTTTTTAATTCATTTTTTTACACGATTAAATTGTACTTTATTAAACCAATATAGCCTGCAAAAATCAAGACTCTAGGTGCTGTAGTTTTGTCAAAATCAGAGATTTTGAATAAAAGGCTGATTCAGCCCTTTATTATTACGATGGAATTGTTAGTCGAACGCATACACGATGTTCATAACACACAGTATGTACGGCGTGCGTGACGGTGATGTACACAACAAAGGGTCGTACCACAACATGACCGAAGGAGTGGTACGTATTGGCGACATGTGCGCTGGTAGTAAATTCCAATTTTCTTTGCTTTGCCGTAGTTGTTCGGCTCAAAGATAAAAGGGGATATATCTGACAGTAAAAGCTAACATTTTATGGCAAAGAAATGCTAATCTATTTTGTTTGAAAATGTTATAATATTGCTTTAAGGGAAGTTTTGCATATAAGTTAAAGTGTCTATTATGAATACAGCCAGTGCCTTAATGATAAATATTACAGAAATTATGTACTCTATTCCATTTATGACTGGGAGAACTTGGATTCAGCCATCTTTGGGTGTCACCTATGGAGGGAAAAATTATGCCATGCACCTCCAAACATTGATTTTAAGTGTGCTCATGTTTGCGTGGTATTGTGCCCATTACATGCATAAAGCAATTTATGTATTAACCTTAGTAATGCTCATGATGTAAGACACACATCATTTGATTTTGGGTCTTCCCTGAAAAATACCAAAGGTAAACTATTTTGGTTCCCATGCATTGTAATCCAATAAAGCGGATTTCACACATACGAGGCATCCAAATTCTCCCAATTTTGTGGCTTGACCATAAAACTACTTGGTATTTACAAGAGTTGGCTAGTTTTATTTGTGTGTTTCAAAGTGTCCACTTTCAGCAAACATTCTTTCATGTACAATACAATATATATACAAAACCATTCTCAACAACATGTGTGACACAATCCGATCCCAATCACACCAAAGTTGGTAATAATGAAATTGATTGAGATAGGCCAAAATAAGGAACAGAAAAATACAAGAAAGTGGACTTACAAAAGTTTGTAACTTTGCAACCAAGTATGCCATGGACAGGGATCTTAACATCAGTAAGCTTAGGTACTGAGTGCGTTAGTAATGGTAATAATACCATTTTCAAAATGTTCAATTTTGGTCTGAGCGGACCAGATCGTGTCAAATACAGGATATTGTGAACAAAAAAGTACATTACTTTAAGGGATACATGTCGGAAGTGTTAATTCTGCAAAAAGATATTTTCCATTTTATGCAAGCTATCACTGAAGTACAACACTTTCTAATGCAACAAATTAAATTCCAAATATGACTGATTCCAACTGCAGTGACAATGCTGTGCACTTACAACAACAAAATACTTAATGTGTGATTGTGCAATAAAATTTGAGTTACAATCACACTGACAAATTAAACACTTTTCTGCTACATCGTACTACAACACTAATGAAATGGTCCACCTGATTTAACAGATTCTTACAATGCAGATTTCACTTTTCGACATTAGTCCCATGATTTTCAGTAGTTTTCAGTCTCATAAAAAACAATAGCTAAGAGAAAAATTGGGCAACTTTTAGAGTAACCCCTATGCCTTGCCTTAATTTAAAAACTCAATCAATATTATACATGGCCAATAGCATGATAAAAATTCATAATGTAAAATCTGCTGTATAAATATCTTTGAGACACCCTGTCAGACAGGTCTTCAACAACAAGCAAGACAAACTCACATTAAAACCTACATATTCAGTTGATTTCCCTTCCCTTAAAATGACCTCAACTGGCCTGACCTTGCCAACAGGCAGCAGTAGCCAAGACACTTGAATGTTGATGTTGCCATTAGTTGTTAACATACAACAAAACTTTGTCACATAGTTGTATGTGTATACGGAAGGCACCACATCCAATTTGGCCCTATAGCGCAATTGGAGCCCGGTAATCATACCCTAGAGACATAATAAATTGTTACATGCGTAATAACTAACATTTGTACAATGTTATTGTTTTTCATTTAAATAAAAAACAACAGTGCTATGCAAATGTTCAGGGTAGGATAGAAAGAGCCATCTACCGGTATCTATTGGGGCACCGATAGTGGTACAATACCAAATTAGACGTTGTGCCTTACCAACATCATTCTAAATCTGTGTAAGACCTGTTTTTGATTTTTTTTTGTACGACTAAAGGTTAAATCCACACACAACTCCGATCTGGGTTCATGCCAGATTGACTATGGTTGCCAGATTGAATATGGTTGCCAGATTGACTATGGTTGCCAGATGACTTTTAACTCGGCAAAATAAAACGCCCTCAAGAGTCATTTAGCCATCCCCAAAATAGCATGAAATTATTGTTGTCATTATGCTTACTTGTGGTGACTGTTTATGATCCTTGGTCCAATAAAACTAGGCATTGCAAAAACCCTATTAATCCTCCACTTGAAAGACGAAACATTGGGCTATCCCAGTTGAAATCCATCCAACTGTACGGAACACAGGGGGTGTAGATTTCAAATGAGTCACTCATTCAGGCAACTCGATTTAAAATACATACTCTGTGTGTGGGAGACTAATGTCATGTCTCCCTTTCGGATGTATGGATTTCAACTGGAATAGCCCATTACGTTAGAATAATTAGAGAACGCTCATGCTTATATAATCAAGATGGGTTTCATGTTGACGCAATATAATTATTAACATAACATTGATATAATTAATAATATATTGAATTTCATTCCATGAAACTCATCATGACGTTGATGGTTTATGACTCTCTTGGCTTTGCTCGTACTCGGCAAGTATCGAGATCAATATATTCATGTATAAATTGTGATCAGAAGCGATAGTATACTGCGCAATGAAGCAAAAACTTTCACTTGAGCCATATCTTAACATTTTCTTGCAAAGTATAGTTATAGTCCAATAATGAAGGGTAGCCACCTGCCTATTTAATACTGTACAGAGTTTTTAGTTGAACCGCGATTAGCCAAGACATAATGAGTACAAAATATTATACATCCTCCATCCCAATATATTTACATTATAGTTGCAGCACTTAGTGTACACTGTTCATGCAAGAACATAATCATTGCTTTAATATCAAGTATTTTAAACATATATGTAATGGAGTTATTGGCAGTTATAACTACTTCATGTCAAGGAAATAGTATTATGAAGCATGAAGCTATACTCTCAGAAACAAGTACATATTGGAGAAGAGAAGCATCTGTGGGGAGTCTGAATACTGTATTCTTACGATCTTAGCTCAATTCTACAAAGACATGCATATGAAAATGATTGGTTAAGCATATTTGATACTTTTTTTCTCTGATCGATTCTAGGAGGCGGAGTTAAGAATGATGATTTAAAAATGTAGAAAAGAGATCACATAGAAGTTGGTAAGAATATTGCACCTTGTCGCATAGCTACAGCCCTTTCATATTGCATGTACATACATGGTCTGATTTCGTAGCATTAGTGGCAATTTTGCAACATTGGCTAGAATCCCTTTTCCTTGCTGGATGTGTTGCTAATGTAAGCTGGTAACCAATTCTATCAACATATGAAGTAGCACCACACAAATTCTTTCCATCACACATCAAGAATAGCACTTGCTAATTGAGCACCTGTGACCATTCCAAATGTGAGTGTATATGCAAGCTTGGATGCAGCCAGCCTGGGGTTGATGATGATGATGGTGGTGGTGGTGGTGGGTGGGGGGGAGGGTAAATGCCTGTTGAAGTGGACAACCATCCTGGTCAGTGGGATTGGACTCATCCCAATAATCATGAATCTGTAGGGACACTCATCCCTATCTCCTTCTGCATTACTCCAATAGCAACCAGTGTTCAAGCTGCGATGCTGTGGTCCAATTTTAGTAAATAATTTACAATGTTTCAATGGCAATCACATATTTTTTCAGTATGTCAAATATGAAGCATAAAACCTTGGGAGTGAATATTAATAACCACACATGATTGCTGCCTCTGAAAGTAATAATAAATATGGCATGTGATTGTTCATTTAATAATCAGGCAAATGAACAGTCCTGAACGAATGGGGGTGCTCCTGCACTTACAGCAAGTCTCTGACTAAGCTGTGTATAACAGACATACATGTATTAATGAGTGCTCAATGCCCAGTTTGTAATATTAATCTGCTACCATATGTGCTCTCTAAAAAAGACTTGTGCTCTTTAAAAAATGCTTATATCATCTTGTGAACAGGCCTTAATAGTGTACAAAGCAATTATTTGCTAGATGGATCTGATACTTTTACATGAGCACAATACCAAAATATATACTATATACTTACATGACTGGTTGAAAAAAGATATTTAAAAATTCATCTTTCCTACAACACTTCACAATTTAATGTCTACACACAATATGGTGCATGACAATGTTTTTCTCCTCGCATACAAATGACTGTTTTAAGGATGGTTCTGAATTTCCCTAAGACAGGCAATTTATGTTTCAACATTTACAGTTCTCCTTGCCATAGCACATTTAACGTTTGGTACCGAAAGCATTAGGTAGTGTAAGCTTTAACATAATAAGTCTCTATTTTCTATGTTACAGTTTATGAATTTGTATTAGTACACAATAGATCCTTATTATTAAACCATACATCGGTGCAAACATACCAACAACACTGATATGCATTACCCTGTATACAGACAGACACATTCTATAACAGTTGGTATTAGATACCAAATTCTTCATACAACTTTCCCTTAGTTACGAGTCCATCTCTTCTGGATATCATCTTTGATAATGTGACAATCCTGCCTCCTGAGTCCATCAAACGGTCTCAACATTTCTAGTCTTTTCAAGTTCAAACTAGTTTTTTTTCACAGAAACACTACATTGCTTCAAACGGTTGTATGAGTAGATGGTAGCAGAGTAACAGGTGATGATGGGAAGCCGGGAGTCTCTGGCGTTTCCGGTTCCTGAATGTCTTCTGTGTCTGCTGCCGATATGATACTCCGCTCTGTATCAGGGCTTGGGCCATCACTGTTGGCAATGTATGGAGTACTAGGAGTGTAACTGGGAGGATCAACTGATTCTTCTGTCAAAACAATATACATACAAATATACAGGTTACAGCTGGATCAAAATATGGTGGAAATTATTCAAATAAGTTGCTCAATAGGCTTTTATATACAACAAGTATGCATTATTTTGGTCTCCAACATGACATACCAATTTGGTGGAAGAACATGCTTTTTTCTTCCCCAAGTAAACATCTCCATACTGCTTGCTGTTGGATGAGTTCCATTAAAGGTAGGTGATCAGATTTTTTCCTATTATGTTTTGTGCCTCTACCCAAATAATCCAATTTCCAAGTTTTGAGGTAAATTGCACTAGTTGTTTTGATATTAGAAGTAAAAACATGTTTCACAACAGCCCATAGAATGGTATGTGTGGTATACCACAACTGGGGATGAGGCTATCACTTTTTCGTCTCAACATCTAAACAAAATATATTTTAGGCCTAAAATTCCACCAGGATTATAAGAAAATATGAGCTTTCTTCTGATGCCAAAATCTCCATTTTGATAGAAAAAAAGTCGGGAGGGGGGATGAGGCTGTGGATCAGGTCACCCATCTTGAATTGACTCTTAATTAAGTAATCAAATCTTTTAATACAGCACAATAATGTAGAGAGTGATAAAAAACAGCAAGCCACTTACCAGATACAACTGTAGGTGTTGTTGGCTCTGAATTTCCTGATGCTAGCAATGCTGTCTCTTCTCCTTGCGAGTCACCTGAACTTCTATGGTTTCTGTTCACATCCGGAGGGTGATGAAGAGGAAATGCTATTGGAGTTGGTTCATATGGGGGTGGACACTCTGTGGGTAGATCCACTTTGAAAAATCTATAGAGTAAAAAAAAATAAAAATAATTATACATGTATGTTTATGATCAAATCGTATGTATTGTATTCTCACAATTTTTCAGTCTCCAGAGAACATGGCTTTTAAAATCACATTACTGCACTTCTTTCTTTTTGTTCACTTTTGGAAGTCTTATAAAAAATATAATAAGTAAATTCAGCTACAAAGTAACAAAGACAAAAAATAAAATTAAGCAACATGTAGAATGTACTCTTTTCCACAAAGTCAAATGTGTGATAATTGAGTTGAAGACACCCTATTCCAGAATCCTCTGTCTTCCTCATGAAAATATGATAAAATGTTAAATAACACAAAGCTGTGAGAAACAGATTACCTGGATGCAAAATGGTTGCAGTTACAAAAATAAATACTGCCAGTGGCACCATAAGTGAGATGGGAGAGAAGCAGAAAGAAGATGTCCCTTGTCTAATGCCTGTATCATACTAAGACGTCACAAAGATTGTAGCAAATTACGCTTTTCACATCAACATCCATCGCTTGATCAGAAAAGATACCAAACCTTTACTGTTGACACTGTTTTTCTCAAAAAAGAGAGCATACTCCGTAACAGGCTTTAACATTTGAAACTGTCTGTTAAGCTTCACATCCCTCTTCACAGAATTAAACGACCTGTCAGGTGAGAGATTTAACTTAAACATCACAGAGTCTTAAAGATTGCAGGTGAGCTAATCATCGCTCTTCTGAGGGAGTACAGGAGAGTTTTACGAAGAGTGATTGCTCTTGCTCCCTTCATTAGTCAATACCTGATACTACTGGAGTTCCAAACTGGATTTCATAAATAATTGTTGACCACTTACGAGTATGGAGGGGGTGGTTCTCTGTAGCCAGCTCCATCAATGTCATCAAGGTTAGGAGGGGGTGGAGGGCCAGAGCCTGGTTCAAAGTCCATCATACCGCCATCTCGTAACTGCTGGGCTCCTGAAGAGCACAAAAAAATAAACATGCAAAAATGGTTAATGGCAGCATAGATTCTATGATGGCAGAGAGGTTTAGCTGGCTCTAAAGCCAGTGACAATAGGGAACTCTACACAAGATGCGGGATCTGCATTAAAACACATTCCTTAGATGCGTGTCAATGTGATCTCCTTTTGTACCCTCTTACGTGCGTAGATGGCATCGCATCATGAGGGCTCTACATGCACACAGTATTGCATCATGAGTACTCTACATGCACTGTAATGCACTTACAAGAAACAAGCTCACTACACGACTATTTCTCCTATGGATGTGCATCCCAAGAGATCGCATTGAAATGTTTTAATGTGAATCCCATTCTTGTGTGGACTAACTCATGAACTATTCAACTGTTCATAACTTAAAATTTGTGTGTTGTCAACTTTGTTTCAAATATTTGTTGGCATATTAAAGGTGAATGACCCGATTGACAACAGCCTTCACTTTACCCCATCAACATTTTGACATGACGAAACCTTTTCTTGTAACCCCAGCAAAAGTTTATGCTTTCCTTTACAGGCATGAACAGGTGATGGCTTCAAGCCATCTGACATGGTGGTATACCATTCATACTGATCTATGGACCATTGTATTACATATTTTTGCCCATGATGTCTAAACCACTGCAGCAATTAATCTCAAAACCTGGAATCTGATTGTTTTGATTACAAATGTAAACCATGGACAAACACCTTAGACAAAATTACGATTAGACAACCCGCTTTTACTCCCTCAATTCAATTACATCAAAACATTGAACTTAGGGAATATAGCAATAACAGATATTGGAAAGCCACATATTTGATTTCCTGTATTATTATTATTACTTATTGTTAAAAGGAGCAGGTTATCTTGCAACTGGTTCTGTATATACACTACTCAAAATATTTAAAGGATCAGAAATTGGCAATCCTGAATTTCCTTCATTCTTCCTGTTCTCATGGTGCTGACAAGTTTTCATTGGAATTCAGTACTTGGCAGTGCAGTTGAAAAATACTTATAAATAAGTCTGATCCTTTAAGGGGGTACTACACCCTGCCCAATTTTGTGCCTATTTTTGCATATTTCTCAAAAGTTATAGCGCATTGGGGACAAGTAAGACATGTATATCATAGGGGCAAGGACCACAACTACTGCACTGGAAATTTTATTTCAGCACAGACAACAGTTGTGGAGTTACAATCAAAAATGAGGGAAAACCAATATTTGATCAATAAATCAATAACTACTTGCTTTGAGTTGCTGAATTTTCAGTACAGTAGTTGTTGTCTTTGCCCCTATAATATACATATCTTACTTGTCACCAATGTGCTATAATTTTTGAGAAAAATGCAAAAATAGGTAAAAAATTGGCCAGGGGTGTAGTACCCCCTTAAATATTTTAAGTAGTTACATGATTAGGGCTCAAGACTTTACTTGCTGCAGCACAAATTGAACATTGGTTAGAGAAGCCTGGTCACCTTTTCCAATGTTCATGTATTACTAATTGCAATTAAATATCAATATTGGATTTCAAGGTAAACAGTTCTCTGTATAAATATCATAATGTCACTGTGTACAAGAGAATGGTTATTGGATTTTATTGAAATGTTGCATTCACACATCATTGACTAGAATGCGTAAGATACGTACTGTAGCGTAAGTAAGCCATGCGTTTTTGTCGCATACGATAGACCATGAACAGCATCATTCCAAGGAGGATGAAAGACGTTAGCATTGTTAATACCCATCTCATGTTATCTGTTACATCAACTGAAAAAGAACAGAAAAAAATTAGATAATTTAGCAAATAGTTGTGAAAAAACATAATAACAATATCACTACATTCACAAGAGCAATTCCAATTTTGATGCAAGAAAGAGCAATCGACAAGCTGAAGGACCTTGCCAGATACTATGTATATATCCTATACCCTAGAAACTAAAATCAGGTACCTGGGAGTCAAGGTTATGGCAGTGAATAACACACTATATATCCACCCTGCAGTGCAAAGCCTGATATCATTTGGCCTTATCAGCAGTGTTTAAAATTAATAAACAAATGGAAGCTGTCCGATAGACAACCTGGCCTAATCGTTTTGGTTGTCCACCTTATTGTTGGACAACCTTTGTTTGAACCAGGATTTGAACCTGGGACCCTTGGCTATCTAAACCGGCACTCTTCCCACTGTGCTATCAAGGAAGCCAATGGGATTGAAGCATTATAGTATACTATTATAGAGGCCCATGGTTCCAAATAATTTAAGAAGAAATAGTATTTTGTAAATTGTAACAAATTACAAAAACAAATTATAAAACATGGCGACTAAAAATTAATTAGTATTCCAGGTCAAACTTATAGCAAAACAGTTACAGTGTGTGTGGCCTGACAGAACTATCCAACATATGTGATTGGACACTACGAATGAGCCGTAAACTCGGCAAATTGTATTCTGAGTTACAGTGTAAAATGTGCGTGAAGGTCGTATTCATAGGTATCTCAATTCAGTGCGACAAGTATCTCATCAAACACTGTTTAAACCAATCAATAATCCTATTGCTGAAGAGGATAATAAGCTTCTACCTATTTCTATAGAATCCTTAAATAGTTCTAGTATTTGTTCGCTTTGGCTAAATCCTGTTCAAGTGGTGGATAACAAAGCATTGTATTTTGTATGTATAACCAACAATTAACAATGAGAGGACATTCCTGAACCTTGTTGACTTGGGGATGATTTGAAATGACCCCCAATTATGACTGTTTGATATTTATTACCAGAAATGTGGAAAAAGAGACACATGTAAAACCGAAAAAAGGTACAATTTTGTTGAAGGAACATAGTTCAACAAACCATAACCCCGCTTCTGTATATCGTTTGATGTCAAATGATATCCATTTTAAAGCTTATGATATATATTTTCTAAACACAAAATAAAACAAAATTGACCGGGAGCCGACTTTACGGCCGATTTGTGGTGTCCAGTCACATATAGGCCGTATTAGCAGTGTTCAAAATAAGGAACAAATGGAGGCTGTCCAACGGACAACCTAGCCTAATCTTTTTGCTTGTCCACCTCATTTTGGGCAACATTTGTTTAAACTGCTATTATTGCTACAAACATCATTCATTGCATCCTGTTGGGTTTCTTTTAGTTTTTTTGATTATGAATGGGACATAACAATTGATCCTTATTGCCATTTTCATTGAAAGGTAATGACAAGACGAAATTTGTTAACAGAAAGTTTGTGTACAGAATTTGGTTGTCCATCCGACAACCACTATATCATTTAAGGTTGTGCAAATTCAATTTTGGTTGTCCTGGGTGACCAATCAACCACTTATTTTGAACATTGCAGTTGCAGAATCAAGTAGGCCTACAGGGAATGGAAAGCCAGGACATGATCTAAGGATGTTGGGCTTTTATAATAAATTTTACTTTTGAAAATTTCCACAAATCTGAATGCAGTACTTACTTCCTTTTTGTGGATTACTGCCATCATCACTTAAACATGTGTAGCCGCAGCATACTTCTGGATCTCGTAGATAATTCTGACATCTGGGTTGACCACATTGTGTTTGTACACACATACTCTGTTCCCTATTGTGACATGTGCATTCCATGCAGGGATCATAGCCTTGTGGTTTGTATCTGTCTCCTTCTCCAACTAAGTTGCCCTTTCGATCTATGCATGGCTGTGTTGGTGCTGCAAATGTAAAAGGGATCAACGTTATTAAATACTTTACACACATGGAGATAATAAAAGTGAGGCAGATCAATTATATTCTGCGCATTCTCTTGGTCGGGCTGATGTCACAAAGGGGAAATAGCCTTGTAAAACCCAGTGTGCGCATGTGCAGTTCCCCTTCTCGAGCTGGTTGTTATGAGCGCGGCGCGCGCTTGTGCAAAGGGGATGAAGGGGACAATGTTCCCGGATGTCCGACAGAGTGAATACTACCTCTTTCAAAATACGAAATAATTATGTATCTCACCAGTATAGAATTAAGGGGAGGATACACATTGTAGGTAAGGAAAGGGACAAACTAATGCCAAAGATCAGTCTATTATGAACAACCAAAGACAAGGGATACTTTACATTTAATAACCCTAGTTAGTCCTTAAGAAATAAGAGCGAATCCGTACTACTTGACTACTTTACATAATTTTCAGAGAATGAACAGGACCAACTCTCAGTTTGTAGTACTGGCTTTTGCAAAGCCTATTCAACGATGAGATAGAAGTGATGTAATAAATCGGATTAACTACCATAGCAATAGATTAAAGCAATTTAGACTATATCGCCCTGCACTACAAGCAGGTTGCACTCATCACCTGTGTATGTCTGCAATCATAGATTGAATACAATACCGCTCTTTTCAGGTGCGAGTGATCAGCATGATATGGTTCAATGCATGTAGTGTAGGAAGATATATAGTCAAAAGTTGTATTCATCTATTGCTATGGTATTTAATCCGATTATTACATCACTTCAACAGCGAATATTGAGGAAATACTGCAACAACTTGATTTCGAGAAACAAATCTCTGACCATCCATGAATCGAACCAGGGTTCATCCACATATAAGCCAACTTAAATGATCAAACACAAGCAGGAAAACACATGTAGATCCTCAGTTCAAATCATCTCATTTTACACCCATAAATTTACTTCTCATTGGCGTTGCAACCTTATGATGCCATGGTACAGGTACCCCGTATGCTCCAATTTTCATCTTGATGATGATATGTGCCAAGGTGTCTCTATGAATCCTAGAAATGCCAGATCAATTCAATCGCCCTGCTTCTTCTTTAATGCTCGCTATCACTAGTAATAACTCGGAATATAGAATTACAATTTATACCAAGGCCTACCAATTAGACAGGTACACTAGATCATCTATTACTACCTGTATGATTCAAATGACGCCGGAAAAATGCAGAAAACAAAATGAAATTACCAGAGCAAAATATAATCACTGGAGGTCAACTCTCTCATATAAGCAGTACATAGCTTAGGAACTGTGTCAATAGGATGTGTGTTAATTTTATCTTATCTTAATGATACACTGTGGTGACTATCAGGCGCCGCAATAAGCAACTATATGCTGGCAGATGACTTTCACTTCCGGTCATCAGCTAAAATTTGTCGCTGCCAGTAGATTTATCTTTGATAAAATATGACACAAATTAGTAGTACCAGTTCAATCTTTTAAACCACATTTGCGTCCTTTAATGGTTCATTCCATTAAACATGATAAGGGAAGGGTAAATGTATTGTTTTCATTCCAATAAGCACGCAGTGCGCTTAACAAAGTCATTTTGGGTGGGCTCTTATTTTTGACCTATTTTTTTTTTTTTGTAAGAGGTGTTTATTAGAGACAAATTTATTTACGTTCTAAAAGGGTCCAGAGACATTGCAGTAGCTTTTCTGATGAAATTATAACATTTGACATCAGATAACCTTTGACCTGGCCCCTGCAACGTGTTCCAAAATGTTCCCCAGATCATTAAGTTTATTGTCACCAAGTTCGAGTCCGGTACCCCTTATAGATGTCCAAGAAATGCATTAAAAAATTTGACCTCTGCATGACCTTTGACCTGACCCCTGCAAAATGTTCCCCTGGTAATGAGATTTGTTGTCACCGAGTTTGAGCCCCACACCCATTACAGAAGTCCATAATGCAATTGTAAGATTTTACTCCCTTAATGACCTTTGACCCCAATTCTGTATGAAAGTTATAGGCGTGTGGTATAGCTGATGCATATATGCAAATGACATCAAATGTTGTACTATATAATATGTGGCAGAAAAAGCATTTTGAAGGTATTTGCACAGAGCATACCTTGAGAGGACACTTCGCTCATTTGCATGGCAGTCGGACTCTCCATTGTATTTGTTCATTTGTGTATGGAGAGCAATGGCGACCCTTCATTGTATTTGTTCATTTGTGTATGGAGAGCCATTCTTGGAGCCCATGGGACTCAGGCTAGGTCCTCAGGTAGAGTCAGACGCTGTATATACTAGAAACGCATATTCTTAATTCGCGTTTATTCAATGTTAGCATTAAATTGGGATTGAGCGAGGGCCAAAAGCAATGGAAAAACCTGAATTTGTTACATAAAAAGAAATGAAAATAAAAAAAAGTCGGGTTCCACCGAGTACATATTAAATGGGTGTAGAAATTGTTCTGAAAATATTAATTAATTTAGACAAACATATGGGATATAATGAACCTTTGACATGACGCCATGATGACATGATTTTATTAGTCGTTTTATATCACCTATACCATGTCTCATAATACCAATATTTTGTAATTTTATATAAGAACTAATATTTTGCATCATAAATGCGCAGTCCATATGTACAAACGAATACTAATCTTCAAGATATTAAGCTTTAGAAGACTTCAACTAAGCAGGTCATAGGTGCTGGCCTTGTCCTATTGTACTTGTTCATTTGTGTATGGAGAGCTCACTGACCTGTATAGAGGTCAATGGGAGAGCTTCTTTACAGGGCACTTCTCCATCGGTTTCAGGGCGTAGTTCATTGAACTCAACGGGCTGTTATTTGAAGTGCTTTTATGTTATTGCAAAACAGATCGTGGCGAAAGCTAATAAATAATTCATACCAGGGTTTAATTGATCTGGGATGCGGACATTTCATTATTCGCAAACCACCGAATTCGATATAGATTTGCGTTGTAAAATGAAAATGTGAATTAGAGTGTCATCCCCTTGGTATTTGGTTAAATACCAGAATTTCCCCCTTAATGACCTTTGACCCCAATTCTGTTTAGACCAATACCTTTATCATAGATAGCCAAACCATTATACTGGTGTAGGCTCCCAAATATTTCTTTACTAGTTAAGTACCAATAGAATATAAAGTGTTAGTTGCAGTATTTTACCTATAGTATCATATGAATATAAATTCATTGGTGTTACTACATTCATTTATCAAGGAATAGACATTTTGTGTTTTGTTTAATTATTTTCATGACTTTGTTTTTATTTCATCATTTCATAAGTTACAATTTGATTTCTTCCTAATTTATTTCTTCCTAACTTTTTTTTGATGTCACAATTATTACAAATTGAAATGAAAAGAATAGCTTCCAGCAGTTTCCAGTGTGCCCTCTTGTAGTTTGAGTTGAATTTACAGCCAATAGAGGGCCTCCTACAAAATATTACACATAGATATAATATGTGACCCGCTCCCACAAAACCAGACATAAGTCAATAATTTTGAAAATTGAGTTTTTGAAGTCATCATTTAGTATAGGTCTTCAGCTTTCATTTGATACCAAAATTATGTTTCTGGGACATGTGGTCCTCATTCTACGGTCTTTCAGTGGGAAGGGGGGAAGCGTCACATGAAGAAAAGGCAAATGCAAGAAAAATAGCTTTAAAGTTGTAAAATGATGTTTAAGGACTTTGTTTGGCTCAGAAAATGCTAGATTTGGGTGCTTTAGATGTAAAAGAATATTTTGTTTTAAATGGTAGGTTAAAGTAAACATACTAAGGAATCAAAAAATAATAAAAACTGAAAAACAAAATCTGCAAGGTTTTTCATCCCTTTCCCAACTTTGACCCGCCGTATCTCAAAATGGCCAAGTGCGACTTATGGCGGGTTTCGTCAGAGCGGGTCACATATCACCTGGACTTATATGAGTGTCCATCCCTTACCACAGCAGCAGGATATTTAGTTGTCGAAAAACATTTGGTAGATTAAGGATCACTACATCCATATATCATGACTTTACTTTCAAAATGAGACTTTTTCATCCTGAAAATTATAAGGCGCATTACATGAACTAAGACATGTTGCAAAATCAGCACATTTTTACATAATACCTATGTTTATACGACGTAGGTGTACAAAATGTGAAATCCCAATCCAAACACATTTTCTGATTTGACAAAACCTTCAATCTTTGGTACCAATGGCGACCAACTGTTGAAGCTTTTAATCGCCAGCAAATGCATGTATGTACATAACGTAGCATTCAATAGTACGAATGTATGGCTATGAATATATGCATTTATCATGACGTCTCGATGGGGACTTTCTGGAATTCATAATAGGCATACACTGTACATGCTGTAGTGTTCAATGGGAATCAGTTATGAACATTCAAAGCACCTGGCTGTACCAGGGAAGCCCCCAGTCATCAGTATTTTGTATTGCTTGCAATGCGTGCAGTCAATATGGGGACAGGTCAAAAGTTTTAATTGTTTTTAAGTACTCAAGATAGCGTCAAAATCAAAAAGAACTTTGAATTTGATGGAGAAGGAGGATGAAACAATTCAATCAGGGAATCCAACAGCAGTTGATACATGTACTTTTAATGAACCTAGGAGAACCTGGAACTGGAAAAGGAAGTAAGCCTAAAAACTTAAAATTGAACATAATTTAAACCATTGTGGCAGAATACGATGAGTTGGCGCCCGAGTTGGCAGTTTTGGCACCTCATTTTTTTTTACTTCAGAGCAAAATTTGGGCACCTAAATTAATAAAATTAGAAGCCACTGGCTCCTCAATTATTTATTGCACTGTATGGACATTTTATAACTTACTAAGGGAACAACCCAAAAGTTTGAAGTCCTGTAAATGAAAGTCCTTTCGTTAGAAGACTAACCCCTTCCCCCATCCCCTCTAACATAAGTGTCAAATATCGAAAATTTCAACCTGTATTCATAGGATACAGGGCCGTCGCTATCATGGTGAATGGTGTTATGGAAGGGGTGCCACAATGCTAGGATATTGATCACATTTATGGAAGAAACAAATATTCTGTTTCTAAAATATTTTTCTTCATACTTTTTGGAAAAAAAAAAAAAATTATGACTTGCTGGAATTTCAAATAAAAAGAAATTAAAGTGCCATACAGCTGCTTTAAAAAATGAACTTGCAGGTTGCGAGTTCTGCACTCTATATTGATTTAAAATCTTTTTGAAGCAACTGTAAAATGTCAATATTGTACTTCAAAAAATTCAAAAAATGTAATATTATATATTAAATCCTTAAAAAAAGATAACTTTGACCGATGTTTTAAAGCTTTAATGTACGATCTTTTTTCAGAATATACCTTTATTTTTTTCAAAACTGATTTTTTGGCATATTTGTAATACTTACACATGTTCCAACTTAAATCTATGAGCAAACTGTCAAATTCGCCCTGATGATTTTCTGTTGGTCCGACATATTATCATAATTTTTCAGATTATGATAATATGTCGGAACGATCGCAAATCTTAATCTCCTACGAAGCCAATTTGGTTAAGTTCCCTCCACAGCACACATGTGGAGGGAGCATAACCTAACTGGCTGCATAGGAGACTAACTCTGAGGCCGTACTCGAGATATTTCGAGTGATAGAGGTGAAGTTTATGATGTTGTTTCTTTGCAAATTTCCAATGTTTTTCGCGTCCAAATATTGGGAACTTTCATAATGATTGCATATTATCATTTGAAAGAAAAAAAGAAAAATTTAAAAAGCTTGTACATTAAGGCTTTAACTACTTTTTTACAAATGTAATTGGACTTTTTGATCCCTCCCTCCCTAATATGGGCACTGGATATAGCCGATACATATGTGCAAGTGATGTAATTGTAGGGTGTAACCTGTAGGAGGAGAAGCATTTTGAAGTTACTGGCAGAAAGAAGAAAGAAAGAAGAAAGATCGGATAGCAAAACAGTAGGCCTACCTAGCTCAGGCTAGGTAAATACCCTCTGTACACTAACACTAACCTGACCATAAACCCTGTCTAATCTTAAACCCCAAGACTAATACTAAACCCTAACTCTCTGCACCCAAACACTAATAGTAAACCCTATGATTAGTCCTAAACTTTATGACTAATCATAAACTCTAAGACTAACCCTAATCCCTAACCCTCTGCACCTTAACACTAACCCTGATCTTAAACCCTATGACTAATCCTAAACCCTAATCCTAAACCCTAACACTAACCCAAAGCCTTAAACCCTCTGTACCCTAACACTATTCCCTGATCTTAAACCTTACATCTAATCCTAAACCCTAAGTTAACCCTAACATCCCTATCCCTGTAGATACACATGCCTAAAACACTGGGTGTTGTGAATATTCTATAATATAAAAAAACATCAGACATGCTGAAGTTACTGATGTTCTTGTCCAGGGTACGATTTAACTTGTGACGCGGAGCAAAATGCTCCCCATTTTGGACAACCTGCTACACAAATTTCAGCTTGTATAGCAATTTTTTACAATGTAAACATATATGCTAATATATAAGAACATCACCTAAATAATGTTTTCGCTAAAAATTGCTATGCAATTTTTTCAAAGTAAATCGAACCCTGTCTTGTACGCATTCCTCAGCCTCCTCAGAATTTGTAATGGACACAAATTCCTGCCCATTTCTGTCCAAAAGCATTACTATTTTCATTAAGTGTTCATGATCCTGTCAATATAATTAACATGAACCAATATCAGAATTTATCAAACAAAACTTTTGAGCAGGCATGAGAGGTCAACAGTTGTCTGGAAGGGAGCCTGAAGGCAACACCAACATTTCCTGACCTCTTATCAAAATAATACCACCATATCTAGGCAAAGCAAAATAAGAAATTTAAGGACAAAGATTTTAATCTAGGTACCACAGCTTTATCTACAAAACCATGGATCCTTTCAAGTAAACCTATTATGTCAGCTATTATGCTTGCTTAGACTTCAAGAAAACAAGTATTAAGAAAGCTGAAAAGAACAGGTGCACAATGTAATACTGGATTTTATTCTTTAAGATTTAGGAAAAAACCAAACTTAATATTTTAAAACAAATACAATTCTACATAAACTTAGGTGGTGGGTTGATGAGTGTCAATGAAAAAATATGGTACTATAGTAAGGAAATCAACTGTTACCTTCACATAACATTAAAACCCTAACAAGTATGGTCCTCAAGTAGCCTACAATTTTGCAAAATGTATGGGAAACAGGACTTCACAGGAAACAGGACCTCTCCACCACTCAAGCAACAAGCATAGTTGCCTAAACTTTAGGCCTGAATTGTGGGAGAAATCACTGAGAATCTCCAAATTTCTCTCGTAAAGTAGTTTTATGAGTTGTGAAATTGTCAAAATTTACATAGAGATCTTTTAGACATCACCTACATACATGCTGTATTGTTTGTAATAAACTGGTGTTGCATTTTTCCAAAAGGGGTTGTTTATTACTTAATTTTCAGGGACAGAAGCTTCAAAATTCGCGGCAATCTTGGGAAGATTCACTCACTTCTGGCTTCAAATTCAAGATGGCAGCGCCCACGGAACTATGTGAACACAATATTTTCACAGTAAATACAATGAAATTACATCTGTAAGTGCACCATCCAACAAGAATCTGATGAATTAGTGAAATTCTACTCTCGGCCCGCCAAAAATTGCATGCTCCACCCCTCTCGGCCTGCCAAAAAAACTTTGCTCCCCCTTTGCACATGCCAAATTTTTGGGATCCCAATATGCAAACCTTAAATGGTCTAGATACATGTTGCAAGTGCAGCGAGCAGGAAAATTTGCATATTTTTAAAGCGTTTCTGTACTATTTTCCCAAGCCTTTTTAAAGCATTATATTTTAAATGCGCCCCATGAATGTGTGCCAAAAATCGCTTCCTCCCACCTCTCAGCTTGCCAAAAATTGCTTCCCCCCTTTCGGCCCATCAAAAATTTCTTGCCCCCCCCCCCCACGGCTCATAATTATTGCACAGCCCCTTAGGCAATGAACTGGATGGAAGTTTGGGTATTAGATTTTGTCCATTTAGTGATCGTCACTGACATGACTGGACATTTTTGCATTTTGTGTCCATTCTAAATGAGGATTTTGTTTTGATGAAAGAGTTAAAAGGCAGACACCTTCCATAAAAACATTAGTTGGAATTTGAGCAACTATATTACTGATAGAGGTGGCTGTACAAACATGCATTATTGTGCGATCAATCTATTATATTGTATTATTTTTGTGGAGGGCGTCTGCCTTTAAAATTTGGTCTCTTTTGTCAAAAATTAAAAACTAAATGAACCTGGGAAGAAAGGAAGTGGGCACTGACCAGGCTATCAACGGGTCGTGTGAAGCAAGTACGCATGTGAGCCACTAATTGATCCTGTATAGCATTGTGATCATGATTATTTCCTGTATGATTATAACCCAGCCAGCTAGCTAGCCAGCCATTAAAGATCCTCTTTGGGACCATAACACAGTATTACCAAATCCGCCAAGTGGTAGCCCAATTGATTTACAATTCACTATTGAAGCTTTCCCACAAGACTTTTTGGTATTTTCTGTCCACTGCACTAGAGGAACCAACATTTTTACGAAAAACTGGGAGACTTTTCGCCATTGGTTCCCATGATTTTGTGTTGTTTCCTGTCCCATTCAAAATGATACTTAAAAATTGTGTGACTTTTCAGTGATTTGACCTTTCGTATTCAGGCTGAAAAGTTTGACAACACTGTTAACACCCAACTATGGAAGTGTTAGTCTAAACAAGTAGGCCTTGGATTTCCTATTTCCTAGTTGTGTATAAACTGTACATTGCAAACAGTATACCACTGTATTACATTATTAGAATAACCATAGAGCCAGGGGCAAGGTTGCCATTAGTGGGTCTTAAGTGTTGAGCTCTTTGATCAAGATCAAAAGCTTGTCAACTTTGCTACTTGCTCATGTGAATTCTGACTATTCACACTTAAAAGTGCTTTGCAAATATGTCCGAGTACTTTTTCAGTATTAGAATAAAGACCAGAGCATTATCGGTCAATGATCAGTACAATGTAAGAATATAGACCAGTATATTATTTAGACTTGTACCTGCGCCTTATCTGTTTTGAGGTCATTGCGGGAAATCGGAGGGGTTTGCTTTGAATGTCCAGGTATTCTTCTCTCATGTTTATCATTACAGTCCATACCCCGGTAATTCTTTGTCACTGGCAGTGGTTTAGCTTGTAAGCGCTTAATTTCATTGGTTCCTTGACTGACAAAAGACTGCATCATAACGGAACAGCCAAACCCAGTATTCAAACAATTTTACTGCAGAGGACGCATTATTTGGGTGTAAAGGATAATGATGTACCCTTTATTTCTATTCTAATATATTACCACAAAATAGTGTGATTTAAAGAGAAAATATCACTTTTTTGCCCACATTGTTTACCTCAAGGTGGAGCTCGTACGTATAGCCAAAGCGGAAGTGACAGCGAGTATTGCGGAATATTGAATGCGTAACCAAGCGTAATGCTTTGCGTAGAATGTGTAACAGTGTTAATTTAAGTACTGCATTGCGCTTTGCTGTGCGCTGTTATGCGAGAAGAACATGAGGTTTTTGCCCTGGCCAATTTAAATAATTAAAGGTCTTTCACGCTTCCGCTAATCACAGTGTGCGATTTTGAATAATGGGTCGTGGAGGTAATCAGTGCTGTACGGTGCAAAAACTGATTGAGGAGCCAATGGCTCCTAACTTTATAAATTTAGGCGCCCAAATTTTGCTCCCAGGTAAAAAATCTGAGGTGCCAACGTAAACTGAACAGCCACGTGTGTTGAATGTTCATACATTGTAGCTGCTGTACTTTGATCTACATATTCCCATTGAACGCTACATACTTCATACGCAGCATGTACAGTGTAGGCCTATATGTTTTCCAGGAAGTCCCCATTGAGACATGATGATAAATGCATATTCATAGCATATATTCGTACTCTTGAATGCTACATTACATACATGTTTTGTTTTGGGCGATTAAAAGCTTCAGCAGTTGGTCGCCATTAGGCGCCAGGGATTGAATATTTAGTCGCCATCAGCAAAAATCTAGTCGCCAATGCGCCTAAAATGGTCGCACCGTACAGCACTGGAGGTAATATAATTGATAATATCGGCCATTATCTAATCATATATTTTCTGGTATACCAGAACGAAATTCAAAATTGACAAAATTTTTGCTAAACAAAAATCTGTAAGAAATTTTTAGTACATAGAAGCCAGAGGTTTCCAGTGGTATAAAAATCTCAACTTTTTTAGGAAAGTGGGGGGATGAGGCTGTGGATCACGAAATGCCCTTTTAATTGCTGGAATAATTTTTGTTTATAATGTGGTTTTCCTTCAGCTAATGACTAATGTCTTAACCCCTGTCAAAACGATGCAACCTGTGAGTAGATTCTTACACGTAACAATACCAATTTTAGGCATTAAAAAGATCAGCATGAACTAATTTCTGCCGATCCGTTATTTTAACGATGATGCATACCTGGCCGAAGTGATATCGGATCCAATTAACTGTTGAGCCTTAGTAAATGAAACATTCTGCTTACAATGTACCACAAGGTAAAGCCACTCACCTCTATCACAAAGAAATGCTCCAAGAGTGATATTACAGGGATGTAACTGCCACTGCCATAGGTAGAAATAGATGCCACGCTGTACATCAAGTGCCAAACAAAGCTGCAAATGGTCGGCTATATTGGGTGGTATTGCTGATGGCATGGCAATATTTGAGTTAGCAAGCCCTTGACTCCTCTTCATTCCAACCGGTACATCAGGTACTAGCTCCTCCCAATCGGAGCTGTTTGAGTCCCTCTGTAGGATATACCCCATCCAGTATGGGGAATCCACTTCCCAATTTTGTCTGATGACATAGTCTAACTCATCGTCAGTGACCATGGCTAAATTGCCACCCTGTTCTGAGCAGTAGTCCTGTGCCCCTGCATGTGTTAATGGACCAGTGAATGCTTCAAAACACTTTTCAGTTTTGCCATAATATGTCCAGCCAGCTGGACATTGATCTAGAAATTTAAAAAAGCAAAGAAAGAAATAAAAGATTAGGGAATACATGTAGACTGACAGGGTTTCCCAACAAATGGCTAGTGACCTTATTTGGGGCTGTGCATGCGCTCATTTACATGGATTCACAAGACGTCCAATAGTTTAGCTGCTAAGCCCCAAATTTGGTACAATTGTGTACTTTGTGATAAAAGCATGGGAGTTTGTGAAAATGCTCCAATCTTGTCAACAGATACACCAAATTATTCGTCTGATCACAAGGATGTCAAAACTGTATAGTTTGTGCTATCTACGACCCATCGCTAGAGAGTTATTCTACAAAAACCTCGTTTTTGGGTAAAAACATCACATTTTTTGGTTGTACGGGGGTACAAATTTCAACTTGCTCCGATTTTGCCAAAATTGGTGGCAAATTGTTTGTCTTGACATAAGAATCAAGAAACAGTATAGTACTTATTATCCAATGTGTACAGTTTTTTACTTTTTATTTGCAATGGAAGTCAATGGTCAACAGGGCCCTATGGCCAGCCGAGTGGCAGTTGACATTTTTAACCTCTATCTCAGCAGGTTAACACAGTAGATTCTTTTTATGACTTGTTTCAGCAACAGACAATTTGCCACCATTTTTGTCAAAATCGGAGCAAGTTGAGATTTTTACCCCTGTACAACCAAAATGTGTCATTTTTGCCCCAAAATGAGGTTTTTATAAAAAACGCTGTAATGATAGGTCGTAGATAGAACAAACTATTATTCATGTTTTAAACCCTTGTGATCAGATGAATAATTTGATGTGTCAATGTTTTAAATATCGTATGTCCCTAGATCTTTCTAGACATTTTCTAGATTACAATACCATTGCAATCCTTACCTGCTATTATTCTTTCTGCATGTCCTTTCCTATTATAGGACTGTGTACTTGATTGCTGAAGGGATCCTCCAACAAAATTTACAAATAAAGCTGAAAGATACAAGGTTCAGAAAATATAAATATTTCATTAAACATTTTCAGAAAAGGGTTTGAAATTTATTAATTGGCACACACATGATTGGGCTACCAGTCACCCTCAACTTCTAGCTTAAGGCAATTACCATGTCAATGAAGAGTGAAGAAGAGTGTTTACATTATGTGACCCATCACATCGAAACAGACCACCTTGCAGCAGAAATGAAAATGGAGATTTAAACACTAGGTTAAACCAAAATAGAATACTTTGGTTAAACTGCTGTTTTTTAGCTTGAAAATGACACCTTACTTGTTGAAATCAGATACAGTAAAAATGTTTTATGAGACAAAACAAGCTCAGAATTTCTTTTTATTTTCTTTATATTTTTTCATCTTCTTTCATTGTTATCTGCCAATGAAGCTACATGTAGCCGCGAAGTGGTCTATTTCGATGTGATGGGTCACATGTTAAAACTGGCTCAGGCTTGGACTCAATACTAAATCACCTACTTTTAGAGTCGGTCAGGTAAGGCCAATCAAATAATTTTTGTTTTGGGCCCAATTGTTTGTCACCTTGAAAGTCATTCTCTTGCATACAATGTGTAACCCAATTTTTAAGAATAGTTTCTGCTTTTTCCTGGATCACATCTTTTGTTCACCCAATCCTCAAATTGTGGAAATTTTTTTTCACTTTTATAACTGCAGTCAGGGCAAAGAATGGGAGAAAGTAATGTAATTTGTAAACACCCAGAAGCATCACTGTGTTATAGAGAAATTGATTGATTTTTATCCTTTCTCTAGGTACATGTATGACTGAATCTGTATTTAAAAATAAAAATTTGTGCGTAAACCAGGCCTTGAAATTTTCAAAGGCACTCATTTCAAGGCCATTAGGAAGCGCACTAAGGTCACTATGTACAATAAAAAAGAATGCTTTGAAATAGAGGGGCACCAAGGCCAAGCTTAAGGGCAACACATTTTGTAGGCTCTAATTGCTGCGGATTTACTAGCAGATTTACATGATTGAGAACTACAAGGTAATTAGAGAATTGAATATAAGGTAAGTTCCTATGTACCTAAATTGATACAGCCTGATAAAAAAAAAATCAACATACCAGGATCAGTGTACCATAAAGTACAAAACCACTCACTAACTTCAACTTGCATTACCGGTATAAAATAAAACCTATTAGATCAGGGGTGCGATTCAAAACTTGTGAAATATCTTGAAAGTAGTAGAAAATCCTGAAAAACAATGAGAAATAGGGCTAAAATCCCCCCAAACGGCCTAAAAATGAATAAAATTGACCCTGAAGAATCACACCCCTGCTTCGTAGTTTTACACACCATTGATGACATCATGTGTTTTGACCTGTAATAAATTACAGGTCAAAGGTTATCTTTATTACCAATCCTTCAAAATACTTTTTGAATACTCAATTTCATGTAATCCCGCTGCTGAGAATCGCAAATTTCAAAAACTTCTGTCAGATACTGAACTTTGTTTGAGTAATCAGTGGCTCAACATGCTGAATTTTATACTGCCAGATCGCTTTTGCAGAAAATCGCTTCTCACGCATGCTCAATATTTACTTCCGTTTTCAGAGCGGCATGCTGATTAATCGATGCAAATCGCCGATGCAATGCGAGTTGAAGTCGTTTGACACAATATGAATGCATCAATCATTTCCTATCAACTGGTTCTTATTTTGCAAATTAATTTACCTTTCTCGAGCATTAACTTCCGGAGTTAATTATTGACAGCAATGGATGCAGTTGTAAAAAATGTATTTTGTGGTCTTTTTAATATAATATTACCGTATTCATTCCAATAAGCGCCCAGGGCGTTTAACGAAGTCATTATGGGATGGGCGCTTATTTTTTACATGGTTTACCCAATTTTTTCCTAACAGGCGTTTATTAGAGACAAATTTACATACGTTATAAAAGGGTCCTGAGACGTTCCAGTAGCTTTTCTGATGCAGAAAATATATTGCATGTTTACACAGGACTTCTAATCCCCCAGCTATTTCACTGTATCGACGTCTATCCGTCACTTCAACATTAATGGTACCCTTTAGCAAAAATTGAAAATACCCTGGGTGGGCGCTTATTGGGGCATGGGCGCTTATTGGAACGAATACGGTAATTGTCATCTGTAATCGCGATCACCGTGACTTAGTATTAAATGCAAAAGCGATTAGTGATGATGCCTTGAAAATGACGGCAATTGCCCATCGATGCATCACAGTCGTTCAGCGATCAAGTATTGACATTCATATATGCGCAAAGTCGACGTAGAGTAGCCCTACTATCTGGCCTTTTAAACACGCTATACCCAGGCCTTCATTGTTGAAAATTTCAGGAGCTGTTAATCACTCTCCTGAGTTTACTAAGGTGAGGAGCTCCATCTTATAAATTCTGTATTAAAACATAGGGATTCAAGTAGTGAGGAGCTCAGTAAATCACACTCCTGGAATGTTGTTAAGGAGAGCTGTAGGAGCTCTGGTGCAAGCGAGCTCCTCAAAAATGAAGGTCTGTATACCTGAGAACCGCTAAGACCCAGTGACCGCTCCACCCGAAGCGGGGGTCACTGGGTTTAGTTGTTCTCTGGATATAGGATTGCCACTGTCTATAAATGCCATATAGTAGGGTTTAATGTCGAACAGCTGCACGCTTACAAGAATACCAACACAATGCATCAGGTGGATTGTAAGAGCAAGGTACTGTTTTTATTCTGGTGTGAACATGAGGGGAGCGAGGCCGAGCGGTTAATGCGTTGGACTGTGAATTCAAGGGTCACTGGTTCGAATCTGAGGCCCGCCTGAGCTCGGCTGGCTCTTTGTGTCCTTGAGCAAGGCACTTCACTCTACTTGCTTAAAGTGCTTTGGAGGATCTTCAAGGAGCCTTCACGGCTCTGTTTAAAGCATAAATTTACAATAGAATTAAGGAGAGAATAAACAACTAAGGAGAGCTAAAATCACTCGCCTGTCATGCCTGTATCAGATTTAAAGAGAGCAGTAGAGAGTGATTGCTCTCGCTCCCCTCAAAAGGAGAACCAAAAACCATGATCATGAACTGCCAAAGTCTAGAGATGTATGACGTCTAACTACCATAAACGTGGTCATGATGAAACTTGAAAGTGTCTGTTGAACTGTTTTCAATATCATGATGGACGATCCGGTGAACGTGATAGGAATTGATTCACATGATTGACTGTTTTGATGCCAACGGCACGAGACACACACTACACTTAGCGCGCGACACGAGGTAGCGCGTTATTGCCGTCTATACCGCATACGCGATCAGCACAGTTTACAATCAACGCGGGTATGCAGGCCCGCTAATTGCCGGTGCTGATAAAGAGCTAAATAATACGGCTATATATTGTACGATAATTTATGAACGCTGAACAATACAAAATTATATTATTTGGCTGAATGATAAGAATCCATGATGATATATCATCATGATGAATGATCATGGAATTCCGTATCATATGCCCAATAAAATTAGTTAATAATCATTCATTGTAAACTTAGCTGATTGAATGCTTCTTCCTCACATAGCATATTGAATTCTTGCACGGCATAAAACAGTACAAAATACGGCAATGAAAACATTGTCAAATGTCTGCTCCTATGTAAATAGCTAGCTATGGCTTTCGATTGTTTTTACACGATTTCATGGATTTGAAGCAACATAATTCTGAAACTTACCATGAAAAATAACTCCAATACAAAACGTGGATGGTGGCGATTTCATCATGCAATTATTAATCTACACCTCTGGTACATTAAAAAATCAAAATTATATATAAATATGATATTTAAAGCGTTAATTATAGCATTTTTCTTGTTTCACAAAATCACTTCCATTTGTCTATCATCAAACATGGCTACGTTTTGTGTGTAAAGGGTTCGTGGGCAAGTCGAATTCGTTATAGGGGAGTTTTTAGCATGTTAAAAAAATTAGTATAAATAATATAAGTTTGCACTGGATAATCTACAAATGTAATAATATTGCTAGCTGGGTAAATAAATATATACCAACGTGTGTTTATTAGATATTTGTTTTTTAATTATTATTGTCGCAAAATTGTATTTAATATATCTCATTTCGAGATGCTCGTCCCCATTTATGGACCGTACCACGATAAGCATTACATCCCAGTGACACTGTGACAGGTGCACAATCAGCCAATCTTGTTTTGCGTTTCACAGCGCACAGCGAAATTAAACAAAATTCCTTTCAAAAAGGAAAGAGGTAGACTGTGATGTTCGGATAAAGGGATGTTTTCATTTGCCATAATAATTCTGGCCATTCATTTAATAGCTGGGCGTTGGCTACCCCTGAGGTAGGCAAGTGAATCACTAAGATATGTTTATTTTTGTATAATTTATAGCAATTTTGAATTGATTGTATGTATGAATATTATATGTGATATAGGAGTGTCGGTGGTGGAGGGGGGGCTGGGCAAAATGGAGGGGATCAAAAGTTTTAGGTCTTCAAAAGGGGGGGATAAGTTTTCACCAATATTGATAACAAATTTCACGCGCTTCGCGCACAAGCATAATTGAGAATTATGGTCCGTTTTAATACCAAAATCAACCTTTGATTTTAACCAAATTATTACAGCAGGATAGCATAATAGTATATAGGCCTACATGTTAGGATAGGCCTATGATCGATCACTGAGAAAACAAGTTCTTGGCAGTACACAATGCAGCTATGTAAGCATCGTAACGGTGTCAAAATACGATCACATCAAATCAGCACTTAAAGCCATATAACATTTTCATACAAAATAGTTCCCAGCAAACACAAAAATGTTTTTAAAACGTTTTAAATAAGTTATATTTTGGGTTTTGGTTTAGGTAAAAACGTTTTAATAACATTAAAATGTCGGGTTGTATAAAGGTCATGAAATCGTTTTAAAACGCTTTGTATGAAAACACACTACAACAATATATTTTAAAATGTTTTTGAAATGTCATTGTAAACTATTTTTGCAAACATTTTTGGCAACATATTTTGTCAACACTTAAATAATATTATGTTAAAATAGTTGCACCCAGCAAACACAGAAATGTTCTTAAAATGTTTTCTACAAAACGTTTTAATAACATTTAAATGTCGGGTTATATAAAGGTCGTTAAAACATTTTAAAAACGTTATTGTAAATATTTTAGGCAAACATTTTTTGCAAAATATGTTTTCAACCCCAAAATAACATTCTGTTTAGAATGATTTGTACCAAGTTTTCAAAAAATGTTTTTGGAATGTTATTAAAACGTTCTTATACCCTTTATATAACCCGACATTTAAATGTTTTCTGTAAAACATTTGTGTTTGTTGTGCAGTAAATTACCAACAAATGTTATTTAATGTTATGAAAACGTTTTATACCATTATTGTACCCTTTATATAACCCGACATTTACACGTTTTCTGACAACCTTTTATAACCTTTTGCGAATGGTGTGGAAAACGTTTTGTGTTTGCTGGGTTAGTACAGACTAATATTTCTATCGTAATATTAAAACGACGGTTCCTGCGTTTTATTCAAAATTTGACAAAACTACAGCACCGATGGTCTTGATTTTTGCAGGGTAATGTGGTTTAATACCCCGGTATAGTACAATATAATCGTGTAAAAATAGAATTTTGAAAAATATTGAGGGCATCCTCCTCAGCAAATGTTATAATAATTATGTTAGAAGGTATCCAGATCTCTATAGGCTCTATATCCATGATATCATAGTTTCACTTTCGTCCTGCTCTCTAAATGTAAAAGAGTGAAAATCTCACTCCCGAAAAGAGTGATTCACTTATAAGACCAATCAAAAAGGAGTGAAATACGTTTTTTTAACTTTAAATACACTCAAAAAAGAGTGAAAACCACTCTAGAGTGAATTTGAACTCTTTCAAGGAGTTAAATGAAGGACAACTCTAAAAATGTGTTGTCCTTCATGAACTCCTTGAACGAGTTGACATTCACTCTTTTAGAGTGGTTTTATTCTTTTTGAGTGGTTTTAAAGTTTAAAAACACATTTCACTCATTTTTTTTTGGTTTTATAAGTGAATCACTCTTTTGGGGAGTGAGTTTTTCACTCTTTTACATTTAGAGAGTGATATCTCCCCCACAATAGAGTATCCAAGGGTAAGTCACATGAGAGGTTGGAGAGAATAAAATACGCCAAAAGTGGTAGTAGAGCCAAAAGTGCTCGATTGTATTGTCGAGTCAAAAAAGCAGCAACAGGAAATATCTCTCTCATGGTATTTTGCTGGATTAACTTGTGTTATCTGATTATCAAGTGGAGTAGAATTACTAGAAAGCTTGCTCAAGAGATCTCCAAGAGAGGAGCTTATGGTCAACATAGCAGACCATTTGGAAAACACTAGCATACAGGTAGGGTAGTGAAAACATAGTCTTCACGCCTTTGAATGAGACTGTGGTAGACCAGGGGTTTCCCTTGGGTAGATAGGATCTTGGATATTGCCTGATCTTGGATCATGAACTGAGACCATCAAAGGAATCTCATCAAAAAGTCAGCCTATCGAGATCTCCATGCAGGCTTAGTTAAGTAATAGCAAAAAGAATTATTTGTAATAATATAAGTTTAATATTATTCGTTGCATAGTGATTTGATTGACAGACATAATGCACTAATTAATAAATAATCATAAGTTGTTTGATATAATGAACAGGATGTTTTAATGTTTACTGTTGAGTGAACTCGGTAGCAGGTGATTTTGGCCTGGGTCATTTTAGTGACCGTAACAAATCATTTTAGTGATCGTAACAAGTTGGGGGCTCGTCTGGTAACTGAGAAACAGTTGATATTAATTTACTGAGTCTCAAAGTGAAAGTACAGTATGGCGTTCAATGCAAAAGTGTTTCTTGAAAATATAACTTGGAAGAAGTTTGATGTGTTGAAAAAGCCTGATTTAATAGAATTTGCGAAATACTATGATCTGAATGTAAAAGCATTCAGCAGAAAACAGGTAATCAAAAATGCCGTGATTGATGTTTTGGTTGATGAAGAGGTTTTCGAGGAATCCATTTTGGACAAGCAAAAAAAGGTTCAAACTGAAATTGGTGGGATTCAGTTAAATTGAAAGAGTTAGAAATTCAGTTAAAACCGAAGAATATAGAAATGGACCAATAGAAAATGGAAATGGACCAACAGAAAATAGAAAAACTGGAAATGATCAAGTCAGAGAATGAAAAACAAGATAAGATAGCTCTTGAACAATAAAAATAAATAAAAATAGACATGGAAAACAAAAAGCTATAGCGCTCGAGCAACAAAAGTTAGAAACGGAAGAAAAGGAAAAAGTAGCAAAATTGGAACTTGAGAAACAAAAGATAAAGCTTGAACACCAAAAATTGTAAATGAAAGAAAAGGGAAAACAAACAAAGCTCCAAATAGAAGCACATTTGAAAGAAAAAAAAATCGAGGCAAAATACAAGTTTGAGCAAGAGAAAGTAGAAAAACTATGTAACAATACCCATCAGGTTTCTCCTCAAAGTCTGCTTTGATAGTACATAGTATGTTAAGCTTGTGCCTAAGTTCCAAGAAAAAGAGGTAGACAAGTATTTTCAACTTATAGAGAATTGACCCTGCTGTTACAAAGTAGTTTTGTTGGGAGGGCCAGAGATATACTAGTACTCTATCAATAGAAGCTGATAGATAAGTACAATGCCATGAAGAAGTCAAACAGACAGTCCGTAGAGGTGCAAGAAAGCAAGCAGACCAAACTCATGTTGAATTTGCAAGAGAAAAAAACAAATGTGACGTGACTTGTCAAAAGCAGACACTTTTGGGCAAGATCGTAAATGGAGAAATAATAGCCAAACATCTGCCCGGGGTGATTTTTTCACAATTTGGGTTTGTTGCGAATTTGTGATGTTATTAATGTTAAAAATATTGTCTGATAGTTTCAGACCGGAATATAACTGGCATCTTTATTTATTTATTTATTTATTTTATTTATTATGCTTCATCACTGGCTCATATACAATTACAAAATATATTATATATAAATATTGCACATACTAATCAAGACAAGGTAAATAGAATAAAATGCCAGCGAAAAGAATGGGACAAACAGGTGCAAAATCACCTCTAGGACCATCCCACCTTTCGAATTTAGAAAACAAATTATGGGGAAAAAAACATCACTGCCCCATCCCAAATTAAATAAGCCTACAATTTGCGCACCTGCAGTAAGAGCTCCAAGAGCATGTTTTCAAAGAACAAAATTTTGAGAAAATGAGAATTCAAAATTCAACCACCCCGTCTTGTATTTTTGAGACATTTTCAAGGTAATTCCTACTCTCAACATTGTCAGTAATATTTTTAAAGGCCGATATCTCAATTTCCAATTTTATAATACCATAACTTACGAACTCATATCTTCGCTTAGGAATGTCCGATTTCATTGGGGAAATGGCGTTATGGAGCAAAATATCTCTATATTTAAGATACCGTATGTAAAAACCTCAAAATTTATAACCTGCCCAAAAGTGTCTGATTTTGACATGACACGTCACAAATGTTTGATAGGTGGCTCGGCTCGGGAATTAGGGAATTAGTTCTCATAGAAGAGTTCAAGAGATGTGTCATGCTGACATTAACACTCAATTGGATGAAAGTGCTAGCAACATTGCATGAGGCAGCAACAATGGCAGATGACTATATGGCTTAACTCATAAGTTGAATTTAGAATACACATGTAAGAGAAGCTATGGAAACATGTCTAACCAACCTAAAGTAAATCAGAGTGGTACCCAAGAAGGGAAAAATCAGTCCACTTCACAGCAAAGTGCAGGTAGTAAAGGGACCTCAGGTGAAGTATGCAAATTGTTTTCTTGGTTTTTTTTTGTATATAACATCTATGTGGCTCGTTGGAAACCACATCAGTAACCTGATAAGTGCAGCATCATACTCGATGAAACTTTTGTTTGTCTTATTCAACTCTGGACAAGGCACCGGCCATAACATTATCTATTCCTTTGATATGCTAGTGATGCCCATGATGCATTCTTGTAAGGTCAACTCCATCTCACCAATCTTGTGACGACAAGCACAGGGCACACAGTGTTACATCAAAATGTTGCGATGCTAAATGCAATGCAAGACAATCCTTTTCAATTATGGAGCAATTTCTTTGGTGCTTGTTAAACTTCTTTGATTATTAACATATAGGGTGATCAACTTGATCTTCACCCTCTTGCACGAGAGCACTACCACAGCCTACATCACTAGCATCAACCACCAGCTTATACTGCTTCTGAAAATCAGGTGCTGGTAGCACAAGTGAACGCATCAGAATTGAATTGATCTTGTCAAATGCATTCTCACATTGCTATGTCCATATGAATTTGGCAGTCTTTTCAACATATCAGTCAGAGGGATGTTATGTCCGGAAAGTTTGGACTTTCTGAAATATCCAACCATACCTAGTAATGGCATGTGTTCTTTTTTGGTTTTAGGTATGGGGTATTACTCAATAGCCTCTACTTGGGCTTTGGTGGGTTTTACCTGACCTTGACCTACCACATGTCCAAGACATGGCAAAACTCACTTTTTACCAGATTTAATGTCAAATTTGTTTCAGACAATTTCTGAAACAATTGATGAAGCTGCCCCATGTGTTGTTCGCAAGTTTGAATGTAAACAATTAGGTCTACATCTTCAACATACGCTGATCAACATCAGCTACGATTCTCTGAAAGGTTGCTGGCGCAATTGTTAAACCGAATGGCATAACCTTGAACTGATAAAGACCAAATGGTGTACAGAAAGAAATCTCTTAGGCACGGTCTGTGAGTGGAACCTGCAAGTACCCTTCGCCGGTTCGCTATCTCTAAGGACCGCTATCTCTAAGGTTCGCTATCACTAAGGTTTGCTATCATTAATTACAAACAAGGTCCACTATACCTAAGGTTCGATATCACTAATTCGAAACAAGGTTCGCTTTTTCTAAGGTTCGCTATCACTAATTTCAAATAAGGTTCGCTATCACTAATTTAAAATAAGACCCGCTATCTCTAATTTAAACAAGGTTCACTACCTCTAAGGTTCGCTATCACTAATTTTAGATAGACCCTTATCACTAATTTCAAATAAGGCTCGCTATCTCTAATTTTAAATAAGGTTCGCTATCTCTAATTCAAAATAAGGCCCGCTATCTCTAATTCGCTATAAGGTTCGCCATAAATTAGAGATAGCGGGCCTGATTTAAAATTAAAGATAGCGAACCTGATTTGAAATTAGAGATAGTAGGCCTATTTAAAATTAGAGATATGGCTGTTACGTTCAAACTTACTCACAAATTTTGAAATCGTCAATGCTTGGAATAGGGTACGAACCCGTCTTTGAATGCAAATTTACAGATCTGACACGAGTCTGTATGAACCATCTGGTTCAGGGAAACATGGTGAACGCCACTCACTGTCACTTGACTTGGTTCAATGCAATGATGATCATTGTCTAACACACGACTATTATTGAATCTCTTTCTTGAGATACTCCATTTTCAATAGATTCACTCTGTATGGATGTCATGGAATGCATCATTCATTCTGTTTGGAGTATTAGGAAAGACACAGTCATGGACAAAAGTTTGGAATATTTTTATTTTTTGTATCAAATGCAGTTTTCAATCATATTAGGAACAGATTTATTGTTCTGGAGTAGTGCTCAGTTGAATTTAATTGAAAGATATGAATGTCATTTGATGTTTACATCACACAGTTTGTCAATTAAACAAAAAATTAGTTGAGGAAGTGCATTACAATGGAAGGATCACACAATCGCAACACTTTTTGGTGTCTCTTTGTTTCACAAAATGAGATTAAAGACACTAGCAAACTGTATTGTTTAAACAAAAACTGAAACTCTCACTGTGACATGTTCAGATAAGTCTCTTGCTTGAGAAAACACATCTCAATATTTGGTGTGTCCACCCCTTGCCAGCTCAAGGTCATTTACACGATGTGACATTCCCTCGACCATGTTTGCCAAGGTCCCTTGTGGAATATCTCGCCAGCAAGCAATGAGGGCGTGTCTAAGTTCCTGCAGGGTGATTGTTTGGTTGTCCATGTTACATATCCTGCAGGATACTTCTGACCATAAGTTCTCTATAGGGTTCATATCCGGGCTCAAAGCCGAACAGTCCAGGTGTTCTACATTCTCATTTTCAAGGAATTCCCTCACGCGTGTAGGGCTCTGTGCGTCGTGGTGTTGTCATCTTGGATCACGAAATCGTTCCCGAAGTCTCTTCTTGCAAACAGAAGCATAACTGTATCAAGAACATACAGGTATTGGTCCTGGTTCATGTGTCCTTCTAGCATGTTGAGGTGTGATTTCGACCTACTGTGAAATGCTCCCCATACTGTGATTCCACCACCATCTCCCTGGACTCTAGGAAGGATACAATACTCTAGCAGGGTTTGACCAACCCACAGTGTCGACGTCCTATTCATATAAATATAAATTTAATACTCCGTTGGTGAGCGTGGTATTTCACCGAACGCAAGAAAAGGAGTTCTATTTGATTGGCTAGCAATCGATCGCTTAGGTCGCTCATTAGTCAACTACAAACTCAAAATGGAGCAATGTATTCAATTCGATTGAAATCGATTATTCTATTATTGACGTAGATAAAGAGAGTGATAGTGTGTCAATAATGTACATTGTATCGCACCTGGATTTTACATGCATTCCTTTATATAATTATTTTCTCAAAGAGTTGAATATTATCATAATTTTTATAGTGGATTTCAAATTTTGTACATCAAAATTGCAGTTAAACATATCCACAGCAAAATACCGGTCCTCACTAATTAGTGAATTTAATTTCCAGTTAGTGTATTTAAACTAAACCTGTGATTTAGCTGACAACAAATAAAATTTTCTTGCAATAGAAATATCATATGGGATACTGATATGGTAGGCCGCAACAGCCACAACGTGGAGCTGCTAAGCGTAGCTGACTTTTTGCTCCGTGGAGCCAAATTGACCAATCATGTTAGAGTTTTTCATTACTCGGAGGTAAAACTGACCAATCAAGTACGACTTACTCATTACGTGAAGCGAATTTATTCATTAAGAATTTGCCAGACGAGCTTCACGTAGTTGCAAGATATCCTCGGTCACGAAAGTTATGATTCAAAAAGTAGTTTATGAAAAGTACGAACCGACTTATTATTAAGATGGACATGCACTCATAAGAAACTCATACAGTATTGTACATAACTATATAGCTAGGCAGAGTGGTGGTAAACCATGCACACAATTCTGCGATCTGCAGTGTATCGCCGGGAGCTAATTTGTACAACTTGCGCGGCGTGGCCTGCGGAATTCGACCTTCAGCAAACCAGTTCGGATTTACTTTATATACTAGTAGGCCATACATACTGTACTAGTTACTGTCCGTTTTCCTATACACAATACTCAGTGCGCTCACCATTGACGCGTGACCTCTACAAATAGTGTATGTTGACGTCACTGTGTAAAAAAATAACCGGCCAATATTTAAAGTATTCTCTGAAATTCTAGAAAATATAGTTTTGTAACATGTCCTAAATTTTTAGCTAATTTATGTGTTTGGAAATATTGGTACTTTTGTGTTTTAGGAAGGATATGTAAACGACAGATAACACCAAAATATATGAAGAAATTATTTCTAATCCGTGTTAAGTCTGCAAACCAATATGCTTCTCATTTTCAAGAATGCTGGTTAACAATAAGCACACTATTGTCTCATTTCGTAAACAAAAACCCACACAGTATTGTTACCTTGCGTTCGCTTTATAATCATTCACCCAACTGAAACTATAATACCAGCTCATTGCTCATTGCACAGGTAAAACAGACACAAGTGCAGTGTGTATTTAACCAGAGAAGATCTGATGTAACATAGTTGAGCTGTTTTCATTGAGTGTTATCTTGGTTTAATAGCTTTTAATGGGGTTTAAGTCCTTCAAAGGTCGTGGTGAATTCTACTGTAGACATGACTGCATCATGATTATTTTAAAGTCAACAACATTCAACAATATGATCACCGTGATAGTATGACAGTATCAGTACCGTTGGTGTCAGTGATCCTGGCCTGACACAGTAGACAAACAAACAAACACGCCACACACATGACACATGCATGCAAGGTAACATTGACTATGCACTAATCAAACAATGGTATTGATCCTGTACAACTGGTTGTGGTTTATTTACATTCGATTCATTTAAAATCCCCATAGTAAACATTAATTTTGGCAAGAGTTTTTCTCTCTGGAACGAGGATGCATCCACTGGCTCCGCGTAATGAAAAGATCTAACATGATTGGTCAATTTAGCTCCGCGAAGCGAAAAGTAAGCTACGCGTAGCAGCTCCACGTTGTGGCGGTTACGGCCAGCCATATACTGATCATGCGAAAATCGTAAAAACATAGAATAGAAACAGTGTGGCAGACTCTCAAAATCTCACATTGTATGCTTAGCCTGAGTCGCTCGGCCTATCTCGAACAAAATCACCATGCGTAGCTGTTGAAAAACGTGAGGATTCATCGTACTATCACGGCAATTTTGACACGAAGATATAGGGACGATGACGGTGTGCAACCTGTCTTCGGACCGTGAATCGGTCATCTTGTCTGTAGAGGAGGAACCGGGCTTCTTCACTGAAGATCACATTACGCCAGTGGCCTACTGTCAAATCCATATGTCTCTGTGACCAAAGCAAGCGCGCATACCGATGTCTTTGCAGAATTATCGGCTTTCTTATTGGTCATCTTGCGCAAAAACCTGCACTAACCAGTCTATTGTTCACAAGTTTCCTGGTAACAGGCGCGTTTATGGACCTCAGCCATTCTGTTCGTAGCCAAGATGCAGACTTCGTGCGGCCATTGCGGCAAAGTCTAGTGTAGTAGTTCCGGTCTCTCGACGTCTCTTCAAAAATTTAGAGACTGTACCTTATGTAATTCATAAAGCGGCATCAACATCCTTCCGTTTGTAGCCGTGATTACGTAAGTCAGTGACGCGGGCGTATAAATCTCGTACCCCATGATCAGAAATATCGTATACAACATACAGTTGCAACAAAGTAAAACTGGTTTCTTCACACCGTAATGCAAAGGCCAATGTAACCTTATGAATCATATCGCTACATTAGGTATTATGTGATATGGAATGGTACCTTGACCTTGACATACATCCGTGATCCATTTTGCATGGCTGACGGGTCATTGATGGTAAGAAATCTGCACTTAAAAACAGGGTTATGCAAAAAAATAAAAATATTCCAAACTTTTGTCCCATGACTGTAGTTTCAAAATCTTTGATCAAATTTCCAAGAGTAAAGACTGGACCAATGTAAATAACGCGAGACTGTGCGTTTCCGTCGATAAATATTTTGTTCTGTCGGCAAATACTTTCAAAATGTTGTTTTTGATAACATACTACAAATTCGGATTCCCCTCATGTGTAATAATTTTGCTACTCAATTAATAATTAAATTTGATGATATTTATCTATTTAGAGTTCCTATCCTTTTCAATGGCATGGGGATTTGGTAACGCTTGCTGGTCTTGGTAGTCGTGCCCACGGGTCAAGTGCGTATATATAAATACGTACATGTATTTATAAATATAATCGAAGCATACTGCTATTGATTCAAGTAAATGAAGTTCTTGGTTCGGAGAATCGCGCGGAATGCGAACTGCACAAACCGCAATGACGGAGACGTCTCTTGGTAGTCGCTTTGGCTGCAGTGACACTTCTGGCCGGAATCTGTGAGTTTACATAAACTGCAACCCCGCCTCCTCTTGAGAGGGTACGAGAATTTGAAAAAAGTTCGTGTCCTTTCAAGGAGTATTTCGTGATCCTAGCATCCTTTTTTTATGACATTTTTCAGTAGATATCCACAAAAAAAGCTTATTCCCAAAATGTCAGATGATTCCGATTCTGCGTTTGCGAGTTACGCATGATTATGTGTATTACACTGCTCCATAGACAAAGTGTTGTAATTTCGTTCTGGTATACCAGAACGAAATTCAAGTGTCACGATATCTTTGCTAAACAGATTAATCTGCAGGAAATGTTTTGTACATAAACATTATGTAGCCAGAGGTTTCCAGTGATATAAAAATCTCAACTTTTTTTGAGAAAAGTGGGAGATGATGCTATGGATCACGAAATGCCCTTTTAATATTGCCCATAAAGTCAGGATAGTGCGGGCAAATCCAGGATTCTGTAACGACACCTACATCAACAGACTCTTGTTCCAGGAGCAATTCAAATTCGTCAAATTTGTTCATAAGTGATTGTGCATTTGTAAGCACAAAAGAAGAACATACATAGTTTATTATGGTCCACAGTTTTTAAGTAAGAACTTTTTAGCGTGTTTACAAGCGTTGACGAGCTTATTGCGTTTGTTCAAAGTAGCCAGAGATTGTTTGCAAATAATAAAATTTTCCCCATGACATCTGTTTGAGGCACTATTGTATGCTCTGGCTTATTTTCCACGTAATTCTGTAGTCGGTGTTGCTATCTTTTTGCTCCCATATGTATTGGTTAGGTTCCGTACTAAGTTTCCTTGTTTTGTTCTTAAAAATGATTTGTGATTAGCGTAACGAGTTTCAAAGGGTTGGCCGCAAGACAAACGTATGTTTGATCTGGTTTGTCGTCAGCGGTTTGTCGTCAGCGGTTGCCACGCCGCAGCGGTGGCTTGGTACACTATCGATCCTTTAAGATTCTTTAAGCCAGTGGCCACGCAAAGGGCATTCATTTTGCTTTCTCTGGATTTGGCTGGTTCCGGCTTTTGGACAAGATTGTCTCTCGATACTTTGCTGGATGTTGCTCATGCAGGAGTAACTTATTTTGATGCTATTCCTGTTGAATATTTTGTGGAGTACGTGGTTCTGCCCAATGTTAGTCGGGACGTTAGAAGCTACGTTTTTGCTGAAGTGCGGATTGTACCATGTGTCTGTGGCGATTTCTCCTTTGGTTATCAGGTAGATCAGGTTCGTGTTGTGATCTTGGCTGTGGTGTGGGGGATTTAATCTGGTAGTTATGTTCACTTTTGTCAAGCGCTTTCTGGTATAAAGGAGCGGTGTGGTTAAATGCCAGTGGAATGCTTCCTCATCAGAAGAAATCTCCGAGAGCCGCTTTTTGATGGATTCTGGAATGTTTATAATGAGGTGTAGAATAAATGAGCCAACTAATTCACAAGATTCAGCACTGTCATAGCTTCCCATGGTGATGTCAAATAAGTTAGAACATGATTTCTTGTCCCGTGATTCTGCTGACTTCTTTGCATCATCATAAAGGGATAAGGGACCAAGTGTTTGTGAATGGTCCCTAATTTTACATGACCGCTATCATTGAAGTCTGTTTTTTTCCAAGCGAAATCATTAGCACCAAAAACATATCAGAGGATTGTGGTAGGAAAGATGCAAATAGTCAAGACCCCTGGTAAGAACTTTGCGAGCACACAATTGTATTTGTGAAAGAATAATTTGGTACATTTTATATCGAGAAAGTACAAATTAAAACAAAGTTCTCACGACTTACATTATGGAGGTTGGTGGCCTGTGACCAGCATCCACTGGTCTTCAATGGCTTCTGATGTTGGTTTTGTTGGTAGCGGAAGATTGGGTCATCTGACCGGAAGTAGTAACTGATGTTGACAAAATATTTATACATATATTTTGTTTTTCCTCTGACCTGCAAGATATATTTGACTATATACTACGAGTGCCTTCTGAATCGACAGTGGTCGGGACAATGGTTTGTATTTTGGAAAACAAATTGTGACCAAACCTTGATACTATACCATTACTCACTTAAAAAGTCATTTTGTAGAACTTTGCACAAGAAAATAGTACGTACACATTTCTTTGGATTTGCTCCAACTATACAATTATTTTGGCTTACAAGATGATTGACCAAAACGTAAACAGAGTTTTGTTTTAAAACCAATTTTGACATCAAGGGACTTTCCTCCTTCATTATCTCACTCATGACATGAGATGAAAGCCATCGGTCTTTTACGTCTTTCATACTACAAGTGTCAATGGTCGGGACAATGGTTTGTATTTTGGAAAACAAACTGTGACCAAACCTTGATAGTATTACTCACTTTAAAAGTCATTTTGTAGAACTTTACACAGGGAAATAGTACGTTCACATTTCTTTGGATTTGCTCCAACAATACAATTAATTGATATATTTGACTTACAAGATGATACCAATACCAATAAAAACCATTACTCCAGAACTACTTGAGCGCCCTCTCCATGCAAATATGCATTTGTGATAAAAGATGAATGTTAATCATCCTGTTACTCCCGACACGTTCTGAGGTTGTTTCAATCATTCTTAACTATTTCTAAGGATTTCTTTACTTTGAAATGTAAGAAAACTTAACTTAACCAAATTTTCATATATTTTGTCCTCGTGTGCCTTTCAAACGGAATAAAGCCCCTCTAACATTAGACCTCTATTTATGACAGTAACTATACAGTTATTACAAATTTAAAGGCTTCAGAGGAGTTTTAGGAGAGATGCAAATAGTCAAGACCCCTGGTAAGAACTTTGCGAGCACACACTTGTATTTGTGAAAGAATAATTTGGTATATATATATTTTATATCGAGAAAGTACAAATTAAAACAAAGTTCTCACGACTTACATTGTGGAGATTGGTGGCCTGCGACCAGCATCCACTGGTCTTCAATGCCGACTGATGTTGGTTTTGTTGGTAGCGGGAGATTGAGTCATCTGACCGGAAGAGGCAACTGATGTTGTCAATATATTTATATATATATATATATATATATATATTGTTTTTCCTTTGTTGATAGAATTCACACTTGACGAAGGGCAATTCTACACGTGCACTTTAGAATTTCTTAATGTAACATATGGAAAGGTTTGTATACAAAACGATTCTCTTATAAACCATATATGCACAGTTTCCACCTCGATACACATGAGCACACATTTCGTCCAAGCGCTTGTCTCTACACAGTCTTTGATCATACTACACGGTTGAGTGCATAGCATCGTAAGAGTTGTGTGAACTTCTAGCTGAAACAGGCCTCTGTGATTGGTTTTTGTCGAAACCTTTTAAAAGTGTTCCCTTCATCCAATCAGATTTAAAAAAATATCAAACAAAAGCTAACACTTCCCCCTAAAAACACTTTTCCCCATTAGGTCAACAGATAACGCAATTCAATGTTATAGCAAGGCGAATGTGGTAAATCTGTTGAAAACTACCTAACCAAGCACATGTTTTGACCAAAATGTAGGTTTTAAAAATCTGTAGTGTTCCTTACAATATTTTTCAAATTTTATGTCATTAAATGAAAGAGCACACTTATATTGTCCATATATATACTAACCTCATTTTAATGAGCAAATATTAATGAGCAATGACTAATTCTCTTTAAATTGCAAATCTTGTGCAAAAATTTACCATTTTCGCCTGTTTTGCCATACGGTTGTAAATTTAATGAACATGATGAACTACGACTTTGCTAAAGAGCGCTTACAAATTGATATGTTTATCCAAAACGAAAGTAAGAGACGCAATCGTTGGGCACCAAATGCGTCGGTGCACGGTGTAATCAATACTGTATATATTTGTTATCGTATCGCAATTATAACTTTTAAGTTATTAGGTGTAAATTATGGAATCCTGTTCAATATGAACAAAGTTCAAGAATAATTAAAACTGAGTACAATGGCATTAATCAAGTGCGATTCTTTTGACCAATACACATGAACTTGCACGAACTTGATCTTTCATATACTTAAAAGAACAATGCGTTATTAGCTGCTGTAATAACTATCTTAGGTTTGAAAAACTAGGATAGTGATTGTATCCAGTTGTCAACATCACAAACTACTCCATTTATTTAACGTGTAACTATCACTTAATTTCCCACTATTTGTCATAGTTGACTTCTGATTTGCGTTAAATTGGATTGTCACTGTTTGTTAGTCGTTGTAGTGATATAGCGTTAGTGCTTGTGTAAGTGATTGTGCTAATGTTAGTCCAGTGTTAGCGTGAATATTAGCATTGGTCTTAGTTCGGTATTAGTGCTAGTGTTTTGCTATTGGTACAGTTTTAATGTAAGTGTTGAAGTTTGAGTTATCAAAAGGCGAGTACCATTTTTGAAAGTGAGGGGAACACAATATCATTATTAGTCATTGATTCTCCTGTGCATTGTCACTGTTTTTTAGTCGCTTCAGTGCTGTAGCGTTAGTGCTTGTGTTAGTGATTGTGCTAATGAATGTTAGTCCAGTGTTAGCGTGAATATTATTAGCGAGCTTTGGTCTTAGTTCGGTATTAGTTCTAGTTTTTTGCTATTACTGTATTAGTGTAAGTGGTTAAAGTTTGAGTTATCAAAAGGCGAGTGCCAAAGGTGTAAATCCATTTTTGAAAATGAGGAGAATACAATATCATTGTTAGTCATGAATTCCTTTGCGCAGCAAAACGAATATCTAGCGCATACCTTTTTAATACAATAAAAGTTCTGTAAAACGTCACGGTAGTAATTTTAAACATGGTTGAATCCAGGACCTCCGTCTGTATTACCAGAAAAGTATTGCCAAGAGTGGTGTTTGAGGAAATTGTCGTTGGAAGTATTTTATATTGATTATTTATTTTCATTGTAGGCAGAAATGTAACTATCCGTAGTGCGATAAACATTGGATATGACACACGCAGATTATTGCCATTTCGTTCAAACCTATTAATTCGTATCGTGCAATTGCCTTTTTTCACTTTTAATTACCACTCGGACCCTTTCCCACTTTGTGCTACTGCTGGCACTGTCTCTTTTCTGCAATAGACACAATAATAAACAGAAAACACAAGACCTGTGTTAAAAATCAAAATTTAACGTTTATTTTGTACACATGATAATACTTGAATCACAATATTAAGTAGTAACATGGTCGAACCAAAACGTAAGCAGAGTTTTGTTTTTAAAACCAATTTTGACATCAAGGGACTTTCCTCCTTCTTGTATTTTGGAAAACAAACTGTGACCAAACCTTAATACAATAATACTCACTTTAAAAGTCATTTTGTAGACCTTTACACAGAAAAAGAGTACGTTCACATTTCTTTGGATTTGCTCCAACTATACAATTAATTGATATATTTGACTTTCAAGATGATACCAATACCAATAAAAAAACATTACTCCAGAACTACTTGAGCGCCCTCTCCATGCAAATATGCATTTGTGATAAAAGATGAACGTTAATCCCGTTATTCCCGGCACGTTCTGAGGCTGTTTCAATCATTCTTAACTATTTCTAAGGACTTCTTTACGTTGAAATGTAAGAAAACTTAACTTAATCATGTCCTCGTGTGCCTTTCAAACGGAATAAAGCCCCTCTAACATTAGACCTCTACATGTATTTATGACAGTAACTATACAGTTATTACAAATTGAAAGGTTTCATTAGATGAAGTAAAATTATCATTGTGAATATTGTTAAAGGACACGCATCGAACTTTAAACGTCCACACCAAAGTACTAGTACCCTAATCGACTACATTCAATTAAAAAGTGTGGAAAAACAATAAATATTTTAATTATTCTCATTTTAACATAGTATTAGGGATAATTTTACATGACCGCTGTCATTATCGTTTTTTCGTCAGCAGATATAAGCGAAATCATTAGCATCAGAAACATATCATAGGATTGGCAGGAGCGATGCAAGTATTATAGTCAATACCACTGTTAAGAACTTTGTAAGAATAATTTGGTATATATATATTTTGTCTTTCTTGTGAACAACAAAAAAACAACCCAACTGTTGATAGAATTCACACTTGACGGAGGGCAATTCTATTATGTGCACTGTGGAATTTCTTAATGTAATATAGCCAAACAGAAGTGAGACACAATCGTTGCGCACCAAATGCGTCGGTGCACAGTGTAATCAATATTGTGTATTTGTTATAGTATCACAATAATATTAACTTGAGTTGTAAATTATGGAACCCTAATATGCACACTATGCACAATATGCATACTACGTTATATGTTCAACATGAACAAAAATTAATTACATCATTATAACAGAGTACAATGGTATTAATCAAATTAATCAAGTGCGACTGATTCGTTTGACCAATGCACATGTACTTGCACTCTTATACACTTTAAAGAACAATACATTATTAGCTGCTGCAAAACTATTTTAGGTTTGAAAAATTAGGATAGTGATTGCGTCAATATGTCAATATTACAAACTACTCCATTCATTTGACGTGTAACTATCACTTAATTTCCCACTATTTGTCTTAGTTGACTTCTGATTTGCGTTAAACTGCAATGTCACAGTTTGTTAGTCGTAGTGATATAGCGTTAGTGCTTGTGTCAGTGTTTCTGCTAATGTTAGTCCAGTGTTAGCGTGAATATTATTAGCGAGCTTTGCTCTTAGTTCGGTATTAGTTCTAGTGTTTTGCTGTTAGTACAGTTTTAGTGTAAGTGTAAAAGTTTGAGTTATCAAAAAGCGAGTACCAAGGGCGTAAATCCATTTTTGAAAGTGAGGGGAACACAATATAATTTATTAGTCATTGATTCTTTTGCGCTGCAAAACGAATTTCTAGCGTATATTTTGTTAGTACAATAAAGTATTGTAAAACGGAAGTTATTTTTAATCATGGTTGAATCCAGGACCCCCCGTCTATATACCAGAAAAGTATTGCCAAGACTGGTGTTTGAGGAAATTGTCGTTGGAAGTATTTTGTATTGATTATTTATTTTCATTGTAGGCAGAAAGGAAACTATACTAATATCCGTAGTGTGATAAACATTGGATATGACACACAAAGGTTATTGCCACTTCGTCCAAACCTATTTCATATCGTGCAACTGCCTTTTTCAAACCCACTTTTCCCCTCACAATATGGTTTAATCGCCACTCGGTCCTTTTCCCACTTTGTGCTACTGGCACTGTCTCTTTTCTGCAATAGACACAATAATAAACAGAAAACACAAGACCTGTGTTAAAAATCAAAATTTAACGTTTATTTTGTTCACATGATAATACTTGAATCACAATATTAAGTACATGGTCGAAACCAAAACGTAAGCACAGCTTTGTTTTAAAACCAATGTTGACATCAAGGACTTTCCTCCTTCATTATCTCACTCATGACATCGAGATGAAAGCCATCTGTCTTTTCCATCTTTCATACTACAAGTGCCTTCTGACTCGACAGTGGTCGGGCAATGGTTTGTATTTTGGAAAACAAACTGTGACCAAACCTTGATACAATTACTCACTTTATAATAGTGGGTAATTGTATTGTAATAACGTCATTTTGTAGAACTTTACACAGGAACAGAGTACGTACACATTTCTTTGGATTTGCTCCAACAATACAATTAATTGATATATTTGACTTACAAGATGATACCAATACCAATAAAACCCATTACTCCAGAACTACTTGAGCGCCCTCTCCATGCAAATATGCATTTGTGATAAAAGATGAACGTTAATCATCCCGTTACTCCCGGCACGTTCTGAGGCTGTTTCAATCATTCTTAACTATTTCTAAGGCCTTCTCTTAAGTCCTTGTGTGCCGTTCAAACGGAATAAAGCCCCTCTAACATTAGACCTTTAGTTATGACAGTAACTATACAGTTATTACAAATTGAAAGGCTTCATTAGATGAAGTAAAATTAACATTATTAATATTGTTAAAGGACATGCATCAAACTTTAAACGTTCACACCAAAGTACCCTAATCGACTACATTCAATTAACAAGTGTGGAAAATATTAAAATTATTCTCATTTTAACATATATTAGGGATACTTTTACATGACCGCTGTCATTGTCGTTTTTTTGTTTTTTGTTTAAAGCGAAATCATTATCATCAGAAACATATCATAGGATTAACGATTGGCAGGAGCGATGCAAGTATTATAGTCAATACCCTGTTAAGAACTTTGTGAGTACACTTTGACTTTAATCTTATTTGTAAGAATAATTTGGTACATATATATTTTGTTTTTCCTGTGACCAACAAAAAAAACACTGTTGATAGAATTCACACTTGACGGAGGGCAATTCTATATGTGCACTCTGGAATTTCTTAATGTAATGTAGTCAAACAGAAGTGAGACACAATCGTTGCGCACCAAATGCGTTGGTGCACAGTGTAATCAATATTGTATATTTATTATCGTATCACAATAATAATAACTTGAGTAAATTATGGAACCCTTATATGCACAATGTGCATGCTACGTTACATGTTCAACATGAACAAAAATTAATTGCATCATTATAACTGAGTACAATGGCATTAATCAAGTGCGACTGATTCGTTTGACCAATGCACATGTACTTGCACTTTCATACACTTTAAAGAACAATACGTTATTAGCTGCTGCAAAACTATTTTAGGCTTAAAAAATTAGGAGAGTGATTGCATCGATATGTCAATATCACAAACTACTCCATTTATTTGACGTGTAACTATCAATTAATTTCCCGTTACTTGTCTTAGTTGACTTCTGATTTGCGTTAAAGTGCAATGTCACTGTTTGTTAGTCGTAGTCGTGTTATAGCGTTAGTGCTTGTGTAAGTGATTGTGCTAATGTTAGTCCAGTATTAGCGTGAATATTAGCATTGGTCTTAGTTCAGTATTAGCGCTAGTGTTTTACTATTAGTACAGTATCAGTGTAAGTGTTAAAGCTTGGGTTATCAAAAGGCGAGTACCAAGGGCGTTAATCCATTTTTGAAAGTAAGGGGAACACAATATCATTATTAATCATTGATTCTTTTGCGCGACAGCGCCAGATGTCGCGCCTACGTGACACAGGGGGTGTTTAAGGGGAATGTGTTCCCTCTGAAGTGATACACTTTTGCAAAATGAAGGCCCAATTGAAACCATTTGGAGGACTACTTTGGTACTATTTATTGTGTACAAAAAAAACCGAAAATTGGTGAAATGATGGCCAAATTACAGCCATTAGTAGGCATGTTTTCACTGCTTTATGACATAGTGTAACTGTTGGGTGTCCAAAGCAAAATTGAAAAGGGGCTGTATTAGGGGATTCACCACCCCCACCCCCCCCAGACGTGAGAAACTTTTGCAGACTGAATACCCAATTGAAGCCATTTAGTGGGCCATTTTGGCACTATTATTATGTACAATTTCCTAAATTGGGTCAAATGAAGGCCGAAATTGAAGCCATTTGTGAACAAGTTTTCTCTATTAGTGTGTAAACATAAATTGTTGGGTGTCCAAAGAAGAAGCGAAAAGGGTGATTTGTTATCCATATATAGGGGGTTTATGCTGCCTTCATTTTGCAAAATAAAGCTCCAATTGAAGGCCATTCTTTAAGGGTCTATCATAAAGAATTAATTATGTATGTTCTGAATCACCCAGGCATGTGACACACAGCACATTATGGGTTTGATTGAAGTAGGAGGGCCAGCCCCTCTGTCGAAAAAGTGTGGGGGCACTGGCCCCTGGTTCCACCGTAGTTGCAATCGACAATGGGTGGAGTACACATTAAAGTGTAGGCTTACAGGTCGATCCAAAACGTCATATAGTCAGGCACAGCTCAGACTGGTCATGTAATAAGGTAAAGTCGAACCGTTGGACTATGTACCGGTAATGAGCTGCGAGTCAAGTAATTCCCGGGAATAATTTAATGGTTATATTAAACATATCGTAATGTTAGGTCGTACATCATGTCCTGTCGCTATAGGATTAGGATAACCAGTCTGGGTACAGTCGTATATACAAGTAGTATCAGTAATGGCAAAAACAGAAGCAACAGCAGTACTATACTTAAAGGAGGACGGTCCGATTCCATCACATGATATTGCTACTTGGTTGAACTCTTCACCTAGCAGCTTAGTTTAGAATCCTGCTTGATATCAGTACTAAAATAGTTCATCCATTTTGACGAAGAAAAGTGGGAACGAGGTTGTTGAGGAGATCATCCTCCTTTGATTCGGGTCGAAGGACAAATTGAACTACGAAAATTTTCAAAACTTGCAGGAACACTGTCAGCCGATTATGACTGTCTGTACATTTTTAGACTGGCAATGTCGATTTGCCACTACCGGGTGCTGCGTGCAAATTTCTAAGCTTTTTTCAATGCATGATAAATACCATAGTAGTCGGAAATAACAAAAGAAGTCATGGAATTATTTTATCATAAAGTGAGGAGACGAAGAAGCAGAACAAGGAAGAGAGTAGCTGTTCGTGATATGGTCTTAGTCACTGTTCACGTTAATTTATTTTAATATGCTTAAGGCCTAAAAAAGAGTCAAGTCTTTATCAGTTATTGTTGTGGGTCCATTGCGTACGTCAGGTAATGTCAGTTGCGAAAGTAGGGTTGATTAGGGTAGATTGTATGAGACAACCTCTATTTCAATTCAGTTCAAATCAGAATCAATGACCGGAGGCCTTCCAAAGTCAAATTAGCAATAAAGTCAACAATTCGGTCAATTCACAATACGATGCGCCTCCAGCGGTTGCTGGGGAGAGACCAAAATACGTAGTGCATTATGGGAAAATGTCGACATCCAGAGCCCGCGTAATACGAAATACAACACAGGGACATAATATGTTATTGTGTGAGTAAATATCAATATAGTGATATTACTTGTGAATGCACACTAAATAAACAATTAACAATCGTAGCAGATCCATTTTCTACATTAATCCAATGGTGGCCCTGGAGGGCAAAATTGGACTGGCAAGAGCAAACGCTGGCGGCGCATCGTATTGTGAATTGCGAGAAATTAAGGCTAAGTGCCTGCATGGGGAGTCAATGTTAGTAATGAAAGGGAGTCATAGCAACCGCTAAATACACCAATGGAAGCGGAGTGTACTGGTTAATGCTCACTTGTCTTTTGGATAACGTTTGTTGGGTGTGCCTATGTGTGTGCTGTATGGGTGTGGGGAGCGTGTGCTGGGGGCGTGCACATTGCATTATGTTACTTGATTCACACAACAACATACCGACCAGATATTTGTTCAATATTAGTGATCATCTGAGGATTTATTATGACAGGAAATGTTGAAAGGCTTTTGAATTTGTTTGCGTCATTTTGAAGAGGTCCTTGGAAATATACAATGTGGGTGTGGAGTGTGTGGTTAGGTGCATGTTTTTTTTCGCCCACTGGTGTGTATGTGCGTTTGTTGTGCATGTGGAACTGTGGATGGGGTATGTTCGTGCTTGTATTTGCTTGTGTGTATGCGTATGCCATGTATGCGGGAGTGGTGTGGTGTTCGGGCTGTGGGTAGTTATAGTGTGGGTAGTTATAGTCTCATCTCAAGTTGAGAGTAACGCAATGTTGGATTCCGCAGTGGCAGATTCGAATCAGCGCGTTTACTTGGTTGCGTTACCAGCGTACGGAAAAATCGTCCTGCCACGTGTGTATATGCCTTGCGAGATTAGTTATTTCGCGATTCGAATATGCTATTGCGAAATCCAACATGCCGTTATTCTCAACTTCAGACGAGACAGACCGGTTGTCATTGTGTTTGGAGTGTGTACAATTCAGGCCGCTGAATGTGTATATGCGTCGCGTGCAACTTTTCTACAATGTCTAAAATATTTAGAATAATATGAGCAATAATTTGTGATGTAAGAATACGGTGTCTTACCTTAAGTCATCGTCATAGAAGTGTAAAATAGTTTGGCAAAAATGTATTCCTTGTTTTGCTTGCGTGTCGTCTCAAAAGCCACGTGTTACAAGTACACATTGCGAAACGTTACTTTTAAGCCATAATGTACGATGTCAATTGTTGATTGTTCTTTACCAGATGATGAAATAACATTAGCTATAATGTCAAAAGTTTTCAGTCTAATTTAAATCCAAATAATGAGGTAAATGTAAGAAAACCCACTGGGTAACTTGGTCGTTTAACATCATGATATGGGGCTCTATGGGAGATAACTCATAAGTCATAACTAGGACATTAATTAGTTGCCCTACAAACACTATGAATTTGAGGTTCCAATGAGGAATAGGACTTTGGTGTGAAAAAATTAACCAAATTAACTTTAAAAGATCGTACATTATGGCTTTAACATCTATTCGTTCTTCAATATTTCGTACTTACATGCAAAAGTTTCCAAATACTGCCAATTGTCTCTACCTAGAAAAAAATCAATATACAGCTAATGTTGATTGCTCTATGTTTTATACAGATCACCATTTTAGCAACAACATTATCATCGCTAAAAACAACATGGCAGTTATCGAAACGTCCTTTTTTCTCTTTGAAAAAATCTCTTATATTAGTTTGACGAACATTTAAAGAAATAATCGTATAATGAACAGGTCACGGTGAATATTTTAAAGAATTTCTGTCCTTTGTTACCACTAGATTCGCAATTGCGAAATATTATAGTACAAGAAAGTCTCAATTACATCATCGTCAACCAAAATACATACTTGATTATGTACAAAACATTTCATACAGTGGACACATAGATTTAAAAAGCTTAATAAATAACTACGTTATTATATAAAATATAGTGATATATACATAAACTTTCTTCTGTACATTGAACAAGATATCAACATTGAATACCGTGGCACTAAACAGTATTTACTATAAAACTAGGATCCACGATAATTACAATATATCACAAACCGGGAAAGAACCAAAACTAAAACCTTAACTAAAAAACTTAAAATCATGACAAATGTGGTCAACAAATACTTCATTGTTTTTTGAACTAATTTGTCAAAAATGCCTTTGTATCTGTTGTGAAAAAATCTATGTGGTGATTTTATTTGGGGCTATATTTGTATTTTTCATTGCTTAACTTAATTTACAATGTTTCAGCTGTGGTCGAGACCAGCAGACCAGCTGTTGCCAAAAATAGTTTTACATCCGTGTAAGTTGTAAAACCCGTGTAAACTATTGATTTTGTAGTTTAAATCAATTGTATTTATTTGTTTGTCAGCTACCTTCGACTATATTCATAAATACGTATTTATAAATACGCACGTGACCCATGGGCACGACATACCAAGACCAGCAAGCGTGACCAAATCCTTATGCCATTGAATAGAATAAGAACCCTTTAAGACTGGAAATACGAGGGTCATTCAAAAAGTTCTGAAATTACCCATGGATATACTCGTAAATCTAGGTTACAAAATAAAAGTTATTTGATTAAAATGTGATTTTTTGGTTGTTAAGATGTGTTGATTTAAGTGAATGTTTTGTAGCCTAGATTTAAGAGTATAATCATGGGTAGTTTCAATTGGCTGGCGCATAAGATAATAGAGATGTAATGATGGAGGTAGAACATTTTGAATGACCCTCGTACATGGCTCCTGCCATTACACTTATTTGTAAACTGAACAAGTTGATCATGATGCAGTCATGTCTACAGTAGAATTCACCACGACCTTTACAGGACTTAAACCCCATTAAAAGCTATTAAACCAAGATAATACTCATTGAAAACAGCTCAACTGATTAAATCAGATCTTCTCTGGTTGTACACATGTGTCTGTTTTTATCTGTGCGGTATCGCAATGCGCTGGTATTATAGTTTCAGTTGGGTAACCGATTATAAAGGAAACGCAAGATAACAATGGTATGTGGACCTTTGTTCACGAAATGAGACAATACTCTGCTTATTCTTAACCAGCATTCTTGAAAATGAGCAACATAATGATTGTTGACTTAACACGGTTTGGAAATAATTTCTTCATATTTTTTGGTGTTATCTGTCGTTTACATATCCTTCCTAAAACACAAAAGTACGAATACTTCCAAACACCTAAATTAGTTAAAATTTTAGGACATGTTACAAAACTATATTTTCTAGAATTTCAGAGAATACTTTAAATGTAGCCTGTACCGTTTTTTTGTAGCATCCTTCAGAAGTGAGCGGTCCGTTACCAATATTTTCAGTCAAATCTCCATTCAATTAACACGGGGAGTTGGCTAGCTCATGCCTTGCCCTCACTCATATTTTTCAAAAGTGCGACTATTTCTGAACATCTAACCTAGCTGTAATTTTAGGTCATGTTAGAGAAATATATTTGCTAGAAGTGTGGAGAATACTTTAAATATTGGCCGGTTATTTTTCACACAATGATGTTAACTAGGCAAATGCATATTACTTCTAACATACGCTATTTGTAAAGGTCGCGCATCAATGGTGAGAGCACTGTGTATTGTGTATAGGAAAACGGACAGTAACTGCAGTATGTTTCTTATATAATTTATTTTTAGTCAGCTAAACTTTACTGGTGATACTGGTAGTAAAATTAACAATGCACAAGAAATCCCTACAAAATTCAATGACATTTTCACTAATATGGGAACTACCCTTGTTAATAAATTACATCTCCTATTGGTTTTCCACTGATCGATGACATTAGTCCAATCCTACATAAATCAATAATAAATAGTACTAATAAATTACTGTAAACCTTTGACGAGAGCGTACTTTACTACACTCGTCGCGTATTCACTGATGTGTTACATGCACATCCGATTGGCTGATTAGCTGTTAACGCAATCTTCTGTTGTCGAGTCACTGAAATACGCGTCTTATGCATTGTCAGTTCCGCCTTGTCAATATCGCGGAAATATGCTCTCGTCAGAGGTTTACAGCAATTTATTGTTGTAACTCACTAATTAACAAAATCGTGCTTGCAAATTTTCAAATTGCACTATTTTCACAAAAGTGGGACAATTTGGAACACTTAATGAGGTATCACATTCTGCGCATAGTAATCGTAATATTAATTTCAATGTTGTTAAAGCCATATGTGTGATTTGCTCCACAGCGACGCCCTCATTTTTCTCAAATTTCTACTTCTTGCATGATTGTAATGCCTAATGGTGTACTAAAATACCACAATGCTTTAATTACAGTAAAATTTAGAGCTTTTATAACCGATCCTCGGTTTTATACGCCAATGCCCCCGTAGAGCTCCACAGTTAAACGGATACGTGGTTTTCTTTCATTTTAACTCATTATTTCGGCTTAATGATCAAAAACTCTCCCTGACAGTTGTTGTTCATATTATGTAATTTTGGCAAAGAATAACAAAATTAAATTTGACCAAGATCATACATTATGGCTTTAATTCACCATGTTAAGAAATTACGACCATACAAACAAGTGTGGACTTTCTTTAGCACGATGTCTATGGCTGGCTTAATCCAGTGTGTTATTTATGTAATAGTTTATTTGCATGAACTGTGAATAGAACTTGCATTTGTCTATGAACAGCTCATAGTTCGCTGTCGTAGTGCACGTTAATACGCTGGCGAAGTTACGTAATAATCGGATTAACTACCATAGCAATAGGTGAAAACAATTTTTGAATATACCGCGCTGCAATGATACGTTCACGTGGTACCTCTGCATTGAACCATATCATGCTGATCACTTGCACCTGTAAGATTAGTATCTTTGAAAAGAACAGTATTGTATTCAATCTATGATTGCCGACATACACAAGTGATGAGTGTGACCTGCTTGTGGTGCAGGGCGATATGTTCAAAATTGTTCCAAGCCTGGGCTCATACACCTGTTCCGAATTTTGATATGCCATAGGCTTTGTGTTGTAATCGTTTCGATCAGTGGTTCGTAACAAAGAATCGTGATCCAGTTGACCTAGCAACGCTTATATTATATTCGTGTACTACGACAGCGAACATTATTGAAGTTACGATTTCTATGACAATACACGAAACATATTGAAAACACAGGGCGTACTACGTATACTTCAAACTGGAAGCCGAACAAATCATTGCACTTTGAACTTAAAAACTAGTCTTAAACAATAAGAATTGTATCATTACTATAGTTCAACAATCAGTGTATATCATAAGAGCACCAGATTTATACAATTGATTTATCTCTATATATATACATTGGTGGTTCCGGTACAACACCGATCATACTACACAATAAATAATTATTTCATTATGTACAGTACATCTTAATGATGAATTTATATATTATCCTTTGCAAAAGTGTATAAATATTATCTACAAAAGTCAACACAGCAACACTTCGTAACCGGCAATTATACAGAAAATCCGAAATGGCCGTGTTGGCAATATATTTACCTCACTGGAACGATTGAATTGCACAAAAGGCACGTTAAAACCATAAGGAAAAACAAAACAAAAGTTCTATCTCAATTGAATATATTTCTTTAGGAAGTAATGATCAATACTTGGTTGTGAATAGAGTGTATGATGAAGAATCATTGAGAAAGGTATTCATTTAGTCGAAATAAGTTACTTTCAAAATACCTTGTTTTCCTTTTCTTATTATGATTGACCGTGAACATGAACACAAGTCACAAAATGTGTGTGTGTGTGGGGTGGGGGGGTGTGTGTGTGGATATATGTATGGGGTGTGTGTGTGAGGTGAGTGAGTGATGGGAAATAGAAATATCCAAGTTATGAAATTAAAACCGATTCAAGGTACAAAATCAAAAATTTACATCCCTATAATATAACTTTTAAGTAAAGTTATTCAAACTAGAATTAAAAGTGTTAAAACACTTTTAATTCTAGTTTGAAATATGTTAATAGCCTAGCGTTTGGAATGATATCTTTGGTTTTAGTAAAGTGTTATTGTTAAAAATATCGGGGTTCCCGGGATTTCCGGAAGTGTTCTTTATAGCATGTATAAGACGTTGAAAATCGTCAAATAAAACAGCTCAAATATTAAAATAAGAAGTAAGATCCACAATAGCTATCTACATTCCAAGCGGAAACACGTTTTTAGAAATATATTATCTTTTCCAGGCAATCGCCAATAATAAAATATGGAATTCGAGGCCATCTGTAAAAAGTCGTGTGCCTAGATGGCTATGAACTTGGGACATCACAACAAATTGGTGTCTGACCTATTTTAATGATACATTAGTAATTATCCCCCATCAGTCAAAATTAATGGGTAAATTTTCTCGGGAAAATTTTCTGGACACGTGACCTATGCGTATCAATGCACGGTTGTTTGATGGGATCATTTATTAGTTTTTCAAACAAAACATCATGTACAATCAAATTTTAGGCTTAAATAGCTAGATGTGATATCATGCTAATGTATACAGATGCTTTTGAGTCATTCTCAACTTTGATTTCCCCTCTTTTACAAAATTATTCACTTTTATAGCATTTTTATAGCTTTTTCGGATATAAAATGTATCTATTAATGACAAAATTGGTGGCGCTATTTAGTTACTGGAAATTACTCTTTAAAGCTTTTAATACAGATAATTCCTTTTATTATATGATGAAATATGTTTATAAAATTTCCTTGTTGCTTGTTTCACCTATTTCAGCTGTTTTAATGGCAGTATTAATCACCTACCCCTTGCAAATAAAGAAATATGATTTAGGATAAATAGCGCCATCTATAGTTTGCATTTAGTTAATAATGAAGCCAATTCTATGTACATCAAACAATGTGAGTGTAACCTCGAGCCTGATCCCTGACCTCCGGCGGTGACCTCGCTACTTAAGTCAAAGTACACAAACGAACGTGAACGCAAGCAATTATTTATCTATAGGGTTCTTCTGTAAAAAACTAGCTTACCAATTATTGATCTGGCACCATTTCGACTGGGCACTTCTGCAAATTTACATGGAAAAGGAATAGAGGTAGTCATTGTGACGTCAACGCCGCCATCTTGTGGGTACGGAGTGCCTTGTTGCTAAGATCACCGCGTTGACGCTTGACTGAAGAGGTGCTTCACGCGGGGCGTAATGTCTAACGCATGACATGCAGAACGGCAGTATACCCACAAGATGGCGGATCTGCTGACGGCCTCTATTATATTGTTCCACTTCTTTTATAAATTAGCATAATAACATAGACGCGCGTATTTTGAAGCGCAAATCAATCACGTGTCCTTGCACTCCTCAAAAGTAATTGCCATACTGTGGTGTGTGCATGTAGGGGAGTTTATGTGGGGTAGTTGGGTGTAAACCACAGAATTAAAACCAGAGAACCAGGACTCGACCGCCATCTTGGTACAGGCATGGGGCAAAAATTGGGGGTATTCGGTTTCCCTCGGAATGCGCTCGAGGCAGTCGTTGTCATGCAAGCGCGACATGGATGATGGGCGCATTTGAGAGACGCACTTGATGCGACCTGCACGCGAGTACCAAGACGCTCTAGATGAGACGCAGAATTGTTTTCGTTCGTCTCCGCGCACCGTCGGCAAGGACCCGAATACCCCCAATTTTCTCCCCATAGCTGACGGCTCGATTGTACGTGGCGGTATAGGGAGTCCCGGTTCTCCTTCTCTAATTCTGTGGTGTAAACCCATGCTTGAGTATGTGGGATGTACGTGTAGTGTGGCGGTGTGGATGGGGGTGCGTACGTGATTGTGGTGTTTGTGGTTTGAGCATAATATGTTTCTTCCATTCGCCGATATAGAACAAATCATTGAATTGTTTGGCGTTTGTTCTCAACAAGATATTAGAGAGATTGCGATTTCCAAACGCCGTGATCGTACACCCGCCTATCTATTCAAAATCACTCAACTGTGACGGCACGATGTCGCTGATAGAGCCAGTTTCTACACGGACGAAATGAACGTGCGGACAACGTAGAAAAGGCACAAAATGTGTCCGTTTTACAATATATTAAAGACAGACAAGGATATTGTTGAACATGAAGGAAAGTCTAACTATCAATATGATTAATTTTGTTTGTAAGAAGTCGTTATAATAAAGCAACAGTGATGTGTAATCTTGACTTCATTCATACGTGTGTAGATTGTCTACCGAAATACGTTTAAGATCGGCAGTACAAAATAGAGATTTTAACCCACGGAAGACACTGAAATTGACAGTTTCGTACTGCGTCACGCGGTTTGTGCAACGGAACTAACTTTTCCCACGAAAATTATCATTTTGAAAATAAAATCATGATATATGCATGTAGTGGTCTTGATCTACCGAAATATTTGTGGTTTAGCAACCATAATATTCAGGAAGCACTGAAATACAATTAATTTTATGTGGCATGCTAGACCCGGGTGTAGTCAAAATTGAATTACACCTTAACAGCCGGAGACCGCTAAATATCTTGTTTGTTGCCTTCCTGTGGTCAGCATAAGCATTGATCTCGGTCCCAGCCGGCTTGTGCTCCTCCGTGACGAAGGAGACACTCCAGCATTTAGCCGAGGCTGGCGATATAAACGCCCATATGAACGCATGGACAGCGCAAGGCGTATGGAAAATCGCAAACTCTCTATTGTTCTGAAGCTCTTATGTCTTACATTATACCCTATAATTTCACACCAAATTAAACGTTCACAGAAACAACGAGGCAGACCATTTCGTCGGTCGCAACACAGTCATAGTGGCTTAGAGAGATTTTTCCAAATTTTTCGTTTCACATAGTGACGATTTGTATTACCATCTGTGTTATCCACCGATATTAGGGGACCAAAAATGCATCACATTCGGGTATAAAGTGAACATTAACATATATTTGTGACCTGTTCGAGGTTTTAAAATGAAAGTTGTTGGTATTCACTTCAAAGTAAAAACTTTGTTTCCTTATACCAGACGATGAGGTACGTAAAAATGACTTATATGATAAATGTTTATGTTCGTGCATACCGACTGTCGTGCGTTGGCCCAGCCTCCTTCATCTGCTACAACGGTATATCAGATTAATTTTGTACAGGAGTGCAATCTTAGTGCAAACCTCTCAGCATTTGGGCGTGGTAGTCTCGAACATCTAGTGATAGTAGATTGAGACAACTATAATCGGAGTCAATGATACCGAAACTGGTTCACGTCACCTGTCAATCAAACTTGGAAACGGTTTGTTTACGATTTGTCGTGATGATTGAAATTTCTGAACGCAGCGGATCACAGCGTGCCCTATGTTTAGTTTTACATTTTTTAAACATGCAAGTGGTCTCAAAAGCTAGATCTTAGTAATAAAAAGCTTTCTTTCTTGAAGACACCATGTCAACAATGCCTAGAAAAGTTGCGTTTTGCCTTGTAAAAGTACTGATACCGTTCGTCATTTTTTGAGATTCCTTTTCTCCGATGAAGGCACTAGATGAATCAACCTTCTATTTACGAACCAATCACGGGCTGTTGGGAGTTGCTCGTCAGACGCTAACCAATTTCTTTATCTCCTGGTTACAATAGGTAACATATTCACCCCGGATAAATGAACAGCTTGAGATTTGCTCGAACTCAAACACACGTAGTAATGAGAGCCCAGGCGTCGACCACTACATCTCAAGATGAATTCCGCGATTGCTAAAAATTACAGCAGACATAATTCACAAACCAATCAGGATTTAAATGACTTTTTGCTTGTAAGAATTAGGATATAGGGATTTTCACGTAAGAAGCAAGGATCCGTGTATTACAAAAGTGAATATATAATCTATGTCTTCCCAGTAGAATTACAAAAACTGCCATCAAACTATTTCCAAACCATGTTTCCGTCTGCCATCGATGATGCTGGAACATCGGAACTTTGGCTTTATACATTTTAAATATTAATTTCCGAACGATTACATAATAATGTTAACAAGAAGTTAAACACACTTGGTGATTTCATTTGTTGAACATTGCACATAATAAAGACGTACATAGTCAAATAGCAATTGTTGTCAAGAATTTGACACATTCTGACTCTAAATTCATAATTACATTGCAGTGGTGGCAGTTCTTTCATTCGAAGTGTCCGATCTGGAGTGGGCATCACTGACTTGTACCAAACGACCGGGTGTGTAAATTTTCCCGCCACGTCCGCCTGCTCCATCAGACAGATTAAATTCCGTCACATGAGTATCGGTACGCATAGTTGAAGACGGCATACCGAATTGGCGTGTTTGATACGGTTCACAACATGGGAGGTGAGCTGCAAGCCAATTGACCACAGAAAAACGTCTGAAATTGAAAGATGTATTCAGTTTTGATTAATAAAATGAATTTGGGTTTGTGCATAAAGGGAGTCTAAATAAGTTGTGACCAAAACAAAAACAATAACAAAAAGGTGTGTTAAATTAACTTGTAAAACGTGTGTGTCCACCTAAAAAGAACGCTGAACAATAATGAACAAAGGCAAAAGAAAGATTTAGCATGCATAAGTACAATCACATCAGAGCCATAGAAGGATAGGTTAAAAGAAAATCATCCATCTTTGAATTATCTGATCCATATGTCATGTTATTTCTCCCCACTGTAAGGTTACTTTTCCTTCGATAAAAACCCTCGGCTATTGATTATGTAATAGTTCAGTGACAGTAGTGTAGCCAAACTTTTGGAACAGAAGGTGGGCACAAACTTGTGCCGCTCCTACTAATTACGCAACTATTTAGTGGGCCTCTCCGTCACCCCTACCGCAATGGATCTGAAATGTTCAAAATTGGTTCTGAAGTTTGTCTTTTTCTACTCTAAGACCATTTTTTGCATTTGCTTCATTGTGATTAGCAGTTGTTGAATGCTTCTCGGAAATATCCCATCATGATATTGTACTCTATTTTTACCATAATACATCTTCACCTCTTTTGCTGTTTATACCACACCCATTACACCGGCACGCGGATACGTTTCCACATATGTGAAGCCCATAACAAGTTTATTTTCGAACACTGAACCAGGCGGAAACATTTGCCAATAGCCAGTTATCATAACCATGCATTACACACTGTCTTGTACCCCATGTTTGTGAATTTCATTTACATTTATGTAATGTTTCAGTATTTTACTTCATTTGAGATAAGCTCGCTCAGACGACAACAGGTTTCTCTCTATCAAACAACTAGCCACAAGCTAGATATATATATATATACGAGCACACGTTCCAAAATGCAATTATGAGGAACAGTTTGTGAAATTTAGCCACTAACTAAAATTGCTTACAGTAATAACTTTTGATATAATGCTCCTAAACCAACACCATGAAGCCATAATTTACAACCATAATTTCCTGCATTTTACGTAAATTGATACTTAGGACTACGACTCAGTGATCATAATTAGGTAGTTGGTTTCTCCGAATTTACATGCATTCATAAATTGATCGATACGGGTTAATGCAAGGAGCTCATGGCACAGAACTGTTGGCATTTAAAACAGGAATTGATACAATTTCAAGAATAAGGATATATCCTTTTTGCTTTTGATCTTGCAATAAGACATTAACATTACCCGTGTTTATTATTATTATTATTATTATTATTATTATTATTATTATCATTATTATTATTATTATTATTATTATTATTATTATCATTATCATTATCATTATTATTATTATTATTATTATTATTATTATTATTATTATTATTATCATTATTATTATTATTATTATTATTATTATTATTATTATTATTATTATTATTATTATGTATTATTATTATTATTATTATTATTATTATTATTATTATTATTATTACATGTATTATTATTATTATTATTATTATTATTATTATTATTATTATTATTATTATTATTATTATTATTATTATCATCATCATCATCATCATCATCGTCGTCGTCGTTGTCGTCGTCATCATCGGGGTGGTGAGGTAAGAGCCACAAGATTAAAAACACAGATATCAAGTTTTCTTTGCACTTTGTACTAGATTAGCGGACTATTAAATCGAACCTTCATTGTATACATTAACTAATGTGACCAGAATGGTAAAATAATACAAATATTCTGTAAGGTGCTTTATTTTTGGAATGAATGTTTATAAAAATGAAGAAACTGCAAAGGGAATGCAATACAACACAATCAACACTACATGTAGCAACAACGATTGAACGAGAACTGCAAAACAATTCACTTTGTTTGTACTTGTAAGGTTGCTTATTTTTCTTCATATAATGTACCCCCTATTAAGATATTAACCCCTGATATTTAGTAGGGCCTCTCCGTCACTCCTAGCGCAATGGACTTAAAACATTCCAAATTGGCTCCGAAGTCGATCAAGCTTGTCTTATTTTACTCTAAGGGCAGTTTTGCAATTGCTTCATTGTGATTAGCAATTGTTGAATGGTTCTCGGAAATATTCAAGTACTACATATCTTTACCATTCATCATTTTTTTTGCTGTTTATTCAACACCCAATACATGAGGATACATTTCTACATATGTTCCACGGGGACGTAGGTTAAGAAAGCTAATAAAAAGTTTATTTTTAAACACGGAACTAGGCGGAAACAATTGCCAATAGCTAGTTATCACTCCAATTTTATTAATGTTTTATCATAACTGGTGCATTACACACTGTCTTGTGCCCCAGGTTTGTGCATTTCATTTACCTATATGTAATAGGTTTCATTATTTTACTGCATTGAAGATAAGCTCAGACGACAACAGGTATCTATCAAACAACTAGCCATGAGCTAGATGAGTATCTCCACAAGCACGTGCTCCAATGTGCTGCCAATATTTGAAATACAATTATGAGGAACCGTTTCCGAAATTCAGCCAATAAATAAGATTGTTTACATTAATAACTTTTAATATAGTGCTTCCAAGCCAACACCGTGAAGCCATAATTTACAACCATAATGTCCTGCATTTTGTATAAATTGATACTTAGGACTACGACTAAGTGATCATAATTAGGTAGATTTATTCTCCGAATTTACATGTATACGTAATGGGTTATGGCCCATAACTGTTGTAATTTAAAACAGATATTGATACGATTTCAAGAATAGGAGTGTATACCTTTTATGCTTTTGATCTTGAAATAACACACATATAACACTACCCGGGTGTCTGTGTATTATATCTGAGCACAATGGAAAATACTTATTATAAGTAATATTTTTAGTTATTATTATTATCATTATTATTATTATTGTTATTATTATTATTATTATTATTATTATTATTATTATTATTATTATTATTATTATTATTATTATGTAAGCGGTAAGACCAACAAGATTAAAATGCAAAAACCAAGTTTTCTTTGCTCATTATACCTGATTAGAGGCCCTAACTAAAGTAACCAGCATGGTAAAATGATAAAAAAATATTCTGTATTGGGTCCTTTGTTTTTGAAAACTATATGATTATACAGATGAAGAAACTGCATCTCGAATTGGATATAATACAACACACTCAACACTGGCAAAAATGATCGAATGACACCCGCAAAACATCCACTTTGTTTGTAATTCAATTCGTCTATGATTTTTCTGATCCATGTTACTTAAGCCCTCTCCAGGTTGTAAGGGTGCTTATTTTGTCTCAGATAATGTATCTCTTGTATAATAGTTAGTGGGCCTCTCCGTCACCCCTAGCGTAATGGACGTACGATGTTCCAAATTGGCTCTGAAGTCGATCAAGTTGGTCTTGTTTTATTCTAAACGCATTTTTTGAAATTGCTTCATTGTGATTAGTAGTTGTTGAATTGTCCTCGGAAATATCCCATCATGAAATTGTACTGTATATCTTTACCATTATATATCTTAATCTCTTTTGCTGTTTATTTAACAACCCAATACACGAGGATACATTTCTACATATATCACACGGTGGACGTAGGTTAAGGGAGCCTATAACAAGTTTGTTTTCGAACACAGAACTAGGCGGAAACATTTGTCAATAGCTATTTATTAATCTTTTACCATAACGTGGATTTCATTTACCTATATGTAATATGATTCATCATTTTACTGCATTGGAGATAAGCAACAGGTATCTATCAAACAACCGACAACTAGCCACAAGCCAGATAAATATTTCGAATGTGCTGCCAATATTCATAATGCAATTATGAGGAATAATTTGTGAGATTTATCGAATAAAATTGCTTATATTTATAGCTTTTGATAGAATGCCCATACGCCAGAATTTCTTGTACCTGATGTTCTATACTTTGGATTAATTGATCACATTAGTAGTTTTATTTTCTGGATTTTATACATACACTGCTCGATATGGGTTAATAGCTAATGGCATAGAATTGTTGAATTTTAAAACTGGAATTGATACGATTTCAAGACTAAATGTTTCCTTTTTGCATTAGATCGCTTACCTTAAAAGAAAAAAGAAAGAAAGAAAGAAAGAAAGAAAGAAAGAAAGAAAGAAAGAAAGAAAGAAAGATAGAAAGAAAGAAAGAAAGAAAGAAAGAAAGAAAATAAAAACTGCAAATAGGAATTACCACTACACTAGTTTCCATGTATTATTATATCTCAGTGAAATTAAATATATTATTACTAAAAACCATCGTTTAATCGTCATGGCAAAAAAAACCTTTAGTTTTTAATCTTGTTTGCAAAAAACCTAAACTTTAACATTGATAGCAAAATGTCCACTTGACAAAGATGATTTGGCAATGATAAAGTCTTTTACACTGTACATAATTGACATGACCTGAAAAACTAAGGTATAATCCAGCCTGGTTAGATTATAGTCGAATCATCAAAATCTGTAAGTTTTTACCAATTCATTTACGATTAAAGCATAGTACTTGAAGTAGCTAATCTGATATATTTGACGGACACTAACGGAATCAAATAACACAATGATAGATAGTAATTCTATGAATTGCATATACGTGGAAAACGCCAGTAACTTGCTAATTTTTGCAAGCACGCTTGTAATTTGCACATTCATGTGTTGCAAGTGTGGAAGAGAGAGTTTCGTGCGCAATGATATCTTCATCGGTTGAGCAATGATGTGATTGGTTGAAATTGCATGTATTGAATGCGTATCATTGCTGTGCATTTGGGCATTACATTTTATGCATACAAATTTTGTTAAAGCAGCGCGTATTATAAGTAGAAGTGAGCTAGGATCTTCTATTCTGGATTTGGTAGATGGTAGATGGTATTGGCGAGAATGAAAGGAGGAGAGGGAGAAAAAATCTACCAGGCTTGTTTGAAATGCAATATTTGTATTAATAAACATTGGAAGCACTTAAAATAATGAACACAATGTAAAGGGGGAGTTTAGCCCGGAGTTTTTAGGCATAAATAAGAACAGTACGTTAGCTGTTTTCTCAAATGAATATTCCGTAAGTTGGTTCTGAATATTCATCAAAGACTAAGGTGTAACATAATCGACACTGAATATTCATGGCGTAAGCCTATACTTTAAGTAATTACATAATTGCATGTATAGCACATAGTAGACTCACCTTAACTCTTTACATATATTTGTACTAAATATTCCATATATGAAAGGATTGACGGCACTGTTTAGTGATGGCAGGTTCTGTATGATTGTGACGGCAAATGACGCTTGAGAGTGAGGTTTGATCACGTGAAAGGCATCCAGGGTATAGTAGAGGGAAAATGGACACCAACACACGATATACGCTGAAAGAAAGCAGATGTAAAAGTACTTGACATAATTATGACGTATGTAAAACTTACAATTGGCTTTGTTTTTGTTTGACTTACAATTTCTGATTTTTAAAGAGTTGAACTTGTAAAAAGTGACGGCAAAACACTGTTAAAGTTATCTTTAAAAAATGTCTGAAAACGCTTATTGTAGCAACTATTTCATTAAAATGTCATAAATATCACTTATACAAATTAGTTTGAACATTTTATGTCTTAAAATATATTACATTTAATGGATTATGTGAGATAGTGTGCACAGACTCAGGAAATGATTACTATAACGTCAGGTCGTAAGCGATAAAAAATAGCCAAAAGTGGCCAAACTACAATTTCACTTCTATTCAGTGCATCCGTCAGGTCTTTAGTATCTGACAAGAAAGAGAGAAGAAAGGAAACTGTCGTCCCGCGGGGGTATGGTACGTTGGGCAATCGCAGCAATTCTTACATTGTACAAAAGTCCATGGAGGTAAACGATTCTGGACATTTTAATAACCGTGAACTCACTTGGGAAATTTGTATGAGATGAACTTTCATTTATAGAATTGTGTCCCGATTTGAGGGCCTCTATGCAGCGATACTTGAAATGCACGAGTGCTTAAATTCATTGCGATGTGGTTCCGGCTAGTCAAATTGATGCATGATTTTTCCACAGACTGTAGCAGGAAAATGAATGGACTTTTTTCCAATAAGATAGATTAAATTAAACAAGTCTGTTTTGAATGCGCCGTCTTTGAGTTAACTCTAGCAGATTGAATTGGATAAATATTCATTAGTTGGGAAATCTTTGAAAGTTTCACAAATTGTTTCATTTTCTGTGTCTTGTAGAACTTTGCTAACATCAAGACTGTCGAGATTCCCTAAGTACATTTGAACACAGTTAATGAAAAACTGGGTTGTTTGATCTTCTTACTTTCTGATACAATGATTTACGTATAGAAAAAATCCATCCATATAACAATGCACTTAAGTGCAAACTTCTTTCAAATAAAAAGTTTACGCGCTAATGGTTTGTCGTTCTTTCAGTGCTACTTCTTGATCAAAATCTCCAGCGTTTTACGGATATTAACCAGAACATGTTGGATGGGTATATTCAATCAGAACATGAAGAATTCCACTGTTTAAGGCCACGATTTTTTCAATATCTCATCAACCAATGCAAATCTTAGAAACGTTTGAGCATGTATTTCAAAACGGTAGATTTCATGATTATAGTACGGCTAATATTCGAAGCTCCCCTAAATCATTATTATGAGCGATTCGATTTATTTATTTCATACCATTTGCATTGTTTGCGTTAAGTGGCTTAAGCCTCAATAAAACTAGATTTCCAATTCTGATTTATTTGATTGATAAGCGACGAGTACCATGAACACGCTGGTCCCAATATCTCTGATGTAATAAGATTAATACAAATCAAGCAATGCAAAAGGCCGATGTGTTCGGAAGATACGAAGAAATGGTACGCTCTTTTAGAGGCACCATTAATTGGCTAAAATACTGCTCCGAATGACCTCTGTGATCTAATGAGATAAGCTACAGCGGTGTTAGAAAAGCTTGCTATTTTGTGTCCTGCAGGTCAAACCACCTTTTCAACATCGGTTTGTCGATTCAGATTTATAACACCATGTATAATTTGAAAATATCTGAAGTAAGTCTGTATCTGCATGCTTTTAAACCTTTTCCTTCCCACTAGCGAAGCGCTAGCTTACCGTACCACCATATCAATATTAAAGCCGTTATTACACAGGAAAGTCTCATAGCAGATAAATTGTGTGTTTTAATAATCTACAAGATATTACGTGCTTTGACAATTTGGATTTAAGAACAAAAGACATATAGAGCGTATTGGTGTGCTCTGTTAATAACGCCAGCAACCAAGCTCCCGGGTAGGATGTCATGGATCTTCAAAATTCTAAAAGTTTTACCTGCCTACGATTATGAGCTTAGTTGAAGACACATTTTTCATTTCTCACGAGCTGTGTAAACCGCTCATGAAAACAAACCCTCTTTTTTACATTTTGAAATAAAATACCGTAAATACGTATTGTAAATAATACAATATCACACATTTCAAAAGGACACGTCTCGTAGGAATTCAATGTTTTATAAAATAAATAATGTTAAGAACATGTGTAGTTAAGCCTGGCGTTGACCTTACCTTGGTATAATATTTGAGTTAAATAATTAGTTTACATTTCCTGTACTTGATATTTGCAAAGACCATTTCCTGGGGGCGTTTAATCAGTTGGCTTTTTTTTCTACAATGTCTACTAAGGAAATGAATGAACAGAAGGAAACGAAAGCATTTCCTTCTTCAATGTTTGAATAAATCAATGTAACACATATTCATTGCCACACGCATGTATTGATCGAAACTCAATTAACGTTATAATAGCCTTAGCCATATTAGCAGCATTGAAAAATGCGCGCACATTAAGAAACTAAAATTTTGGCTGTTCTAATCTTGCAAAAGCCTCATAATGACATCACATAATGTCAGTGTCCGCTCTTAGCTCTTTCGGGTGATTTCATTACTTTTTATTCTCGTTATGAAAGAGAACCTTTAATGTCCTCATCTTGCAAGCTATATTTTAGTATTTCAGTGTCATCTATATCTATCTAATAGCCAACTCGAATGTTTGTTAAAAATGTATGTAGATGATATTTTCTTCTTCTTTTTCTTCTCACATAATAAACGTCAAACAATGTGTCAGCGCTATAAACGTCGTCAGTAGAAACTGCAGAGCAAACGATGCCTTACATAAACTTGTTTCATTTCTTGTGCAAATAACTGACTTACGCGACCGTTCAATATTTATGCCACGAGGAGTGGGAGCTTTGACAAAAAATCGACAAAATATTTCGCGTTCCCCCATCACATTCGTTCAAAATTTGTGAATTCTGCTTGTTTTCCCCTTTCTCCATTTAAAACGTAACATTCCCCCTCATGGCATGGCTCAAGTAAAAAAAAATTTCCCACTCAAAGATTCTCCTTACAACTCCCACTCCCCCTGGCGTAAATATTGAATCGTCCCTAACAAGGTTTGATTAGTTGCGTGTTGATGTAAGTAGTACGAAGGTCATGGTGATCATGGTGATGCTGAATGCCTAGTGGTAAGATTGTGATCGATAACAAAGGACGCAAGTTTTGATTCAGCTATATTGGTACATTTTCGGCACTGACATATTGGAAAATGTTACCAATTAATATTCTTGAGATTACAATGTACAATCTAGGTGTTTCGAGAGAAAAGTATGTAAATTTTGTCACTTTTGAAATGCTCTCTTTAAAAAAAATTAAAATTGGAATAATTTGGGAAATAATTTGGGCTGTGTAAGAACAAAAAGTACACCTTTCTCTAGTGGGCGCTTTCACATTAAGTTATTGTGATCACTTATTACAAGCACCTGCCGGGTAAAGCGTTTTAAAATATGCGGTAAGGACAGTTTAAAATTTAATGGTGGAAACCTTTACAAAAGGTAGCCTACCACTTTATAAATAACTTGTCGGCAAATAAATTCGGCATCAAAGGAACAATGCGTTACGTAATGTATTGGGTCTCCATGTTTATTATAACCGCCATGGTACTGCCACTGGAAACAATTTACAGTATAATACATGTTCGTGTCATTGTGTGATATCTAAAAGTAAATGATTTTACAATAATTATAGCATATTGCCAAGTATCCCCCTGAATAATCTGATTTGATTATACATTTGGTTTCGGCATTTAAAGTTCATGTGAGCTGGGAAATTCCATATTATGTAATCAGAGAAATTTTCCTATGAGATCATTTTGGAATGTCTCTTGTTTACAATGATATCATCAAACATGCAGGTTTATATTTGATTTGGGGATTCCCCAGATATTAGTATGTACATAGTGCATGACATAAGTAAACCACTAGTTATTATTTAATGTAAAATATAAATGTATATTTATGAGCTCTATGTCTAATATTATGCTGGTTTCATACTTGCCGCTGAGCAGCATGACGCTTCATCATGCCGCTTGTACTTTTCTGCAAGCGGAGCGGCACACCGCTGACCGACAGCTGCATGACTCTGAAAGCCACTATTGCCGCTCAGCACCGCTCCAAAATAGTATTTTGTTCTGAGTTGGCTTGAATTCAACTCCCAGCGGTGTTGCCGCCGCGGCAAAGCGGTGGAGTGGTGGATATATCGGCTTGCCGCTGGTCACCGCTAACGTTTTTGGTGAGATTGCGCAGTGAAGTAAAATCATCTTCAGAGCGCCTTTAGTTAAGGCAATAATAACTCAATGTCGTTGTGTAGTTAATGCGTTGAACTTTGAAGGTGCATCTAAATGCTCTCAAAGTAGGGCATAATGAAGCCCAATTCAGCCGCTGAGCGAAGGAAGATCGTGGATTATGCTAAAAGTACGCAGTTATCCCAAATAAGGGATACATAGTTATAGGTTAATGAAGGCGTATTACTTGTTGGGGGGGGGGGGGGAGAAAAAAGACAAAAGAATGCACACGCGTTGATGTTGATGCGGCAAGAGCCCAGCAAAGTATCTTGGTGACGGTACCTGTGCTGGCGCCCCAACATAAATCTTGCAGCAACAGATCTGTGCTTAGAATACATTGTTTTTTTAATACAGCACCACATTTTGTTGTTGGTAACCACTTTCTGGGACATCTTGTGGTACCAAATAAATTTGGCGGTTTTAAAGCAAAATTGTCACTAAAAATGTTGGAAAATAGAACCAAATAATTATAGATGCATCAACCCGCCCGAAAAACAGATCAATCCTACGCGACGCTAACGCGTGCGAAACACTGCGCGTAGTACTGAAGCATATTGGATTCATACTTCCGTTTCCTGGACCATCGCATGTCATACCTCTATGTTTGAAAAACACAATGTGCAATTGTTGTTTATGAAAAACAAATCTAAACGTTCATTTGTAATTTGCTTGAATTATACAATATCGTATAGTGTTAATTGTGTATCTTGGGAAAAATGTGTTTTGGGCCTTCGGTCTTCGATCGTAACACAATGAAGCACAATTTCGCGCTTAGCTTGTAAACTTGCATATGCGATTGAAAAATAACAAATTCTCTCTGATCGTGCTGATGTTAATAATACTATAATATAATAGTGATAGTGATGAAATTATATATTAAATTATTATTGATTGTGTCTTACGGCAGGTAATAAATGTCAAATTACCGCGCATCTTGACATGTGTAAATCTACATGTAACAAATATGTCATTTTTTTGTTTCACACATTAGGGAATACAAAGCATGATTATCAAATAAGTTGTCGGATATATCTAATGATTTAACGGCCTTAATGCAAGAAATTTCCTCAATATTAGTTACTGAGATAAAATAATGCATATTTGCGAGAAAAGGATTGATTACATGTGGAATTGATATTTTACAATACAAAGTGGCAAAAAACGATGAATAAATGATTGAATGAAAGGAGCTAAACATTGGAACCAGGAGCTCAGAATTTAAAAATGATACCTTCAAACCAATGATAATATTGTGATACAATATGCTATCGCTATATACTAAGTAGTACTATCCCAGTGAAATGAAACGACATATGACTTAAATTAACATTTGCCAGACATGACGTTCACATTATGCTGTTTCGAACAATTTCATTTCTTTCTGCTCCCATCTTTTATGCCCACTCTTTATTATCTGTCATGACACCAGTTGTAGACTTTAAATGGTATGATAGGCGTAAGTATTGGTAATGATGGAATATAGGGAAATGGGTCACTACCGCTTCACCATATTCCTCCAGCTACTTGTGTCCGCATGTTTCCCAGTAAGATGGTTATCCTCACCATATCTTCAAAGTGTAAGCTGACCTTAGGTGACCTTTGTCTTGTGAGATCAATACCTGATTTGAATGCATTTGTTGTCTACATCTATCAGAGTTCAGATCATATAATAAAAAGCTTGACAATTTGGCCAGTAAGGCTTAAAAGGCCGATGGTCATCTGCTGTCAACGTTGGCCGATTGCAGAACTTTATTATACAGAGAGCTACTTGGCCGACGTTTCAACAGACATTGAACACTGTCGAGGAGAGTGATATTCCTTCAGGAAGGAAGGTTATAGGGAGTGCGCTACAAATATCATGTACAGGTATAGTTCATATCGAGGACTTGGGACTCGCTGTCATAATCAAAATAAGGAATCGATACGGAGTTGAAATTCGGTGTCTTACATTGACTGATGTCCTGCTAAGACACAACATATATACGACCACCTCTCTTTAGAATCAATGTACTTGGCCGTGGGACATTTACAAAGGAATAAACTCATTACACGTCGGCAATTTGCCGGCAGATCCGCTATAAGCTATTGTGGCGTTAGGTGATGAACTTAACGACATGAAATCGGGAGTGCGCGTTAGTTGAATACTAACGGTTCTGAATTTTTTTTGTACTTTATTAAAGTGCCAGTTCACCTTCATTTCTTAATGAGTTGAAATTAAAACAACAATTGCTATACTGCCACATTTAGTCTGGTCGATTTGAAACTTACTTTGGAATAATAAGATCGTATCAATGGCATGACGAACGCATCTTCTTCGGGCACTTATAACACCAATCGTCTTACAAATGCAAGATATAAACTCGACAAAAATGCAACAATTTTGAATGCACTGCATGATTTGCATATTACCAAAGTCACACCAAACCAAGCATTTTGATACCTCGTGGAACAAAACATTAAGACTCAAACATGGTTCTTGATATTGTTGTATAACAGAGAAAACTTAGAGGTGAATTGCAGACAGGGATGTAGCCTAGCAAGATTGGGACTGATTATCTTTCAAATATTATATTATTATAAGGTAAAGAGAAGGAACGCTTATAAAGGGCAGACAAACGGAAGTGTGGGTGGACAACATCAAAAAATGGACAGGCCTTAAGGGAGAATGCATTTTAACACCGAATAATATCGTGAATAGCAGGAGCTCTGCGTCTCCAATGCTATCACGTTATCTCAACAGCTATAAAACAGAAGCAGTACACTACTGGTGTATATCTCTCCTTCTCCCCACTCTTTGATATATTGTTGTTAAAACATCGAAAGTTATTTTTTTTACACAAAGTATAGTAATATTTTTATTATTATGATTGTCAGTTATATTTACATAAGCACTTTATTGCTTAATGGCAAACGCAAGTAAATGGAGTAAAGAATTCGCAAACTACGTATTATATTATTTTTCCCAAAGTCGTGTCACTTTGTTTTTATACGTCGTGTCACTTTGGGACATTTATCAAAAATACCTGTTTAAAAAGCGATAAGAAAAGTCAAAGTAAAGTTTGAAATTATTGATTTAATGTCCTAAATGTTTTGCTTCGAAAGGCTGAAGAGAAAAACCTTTATAAAGTGACGTTAGTCATGTTCGTGTGCTACAGAGATTAAGTTCGTTGGCAAACATTAGGAAACAGTATCCACACTCGTGTTGCTTTTATAGTCAATTCATACTGACAGAGCTGGGTTAAGATTTTTTCCGATGTTTTCATCTTTTAACTATATAGGTTTGACGTAGTTGAGATTAACGTATATTAAGAAAACAAGTTGACGCAAACTGAACTGTATTGAAGACTTTATATAGTATAGTATATGGAGGTATTTACTTACAAACTCTTGGGAATGACACAAAATCTTGTTATTTCATAATTACACTAGTGTTAGAAAAATATGTTTCTGAAGGTGCATTAACCGACGAGTTTTAACATTTATCATTTGCGTGTTTGTAATAACAGGCAACTTCCATCAGTGATGATCAAACATCAACTTCGATGATCGAAAAACACAGCAGTCAAGGACGAAAGCAATTCAGTTTGTTTTCAATTAGCCAAATACAAATACCAAATACAAATACAAATATCGCATGTAAACCGGGTAATGTTGAAATTTTAATTTGAAATTTAAATACGAGTTTGTTGTGCGGGCAGAAAGGTGATGAATCGCCTCCCAGTTTCACTGATAACCAGAATGGAGTCAAGTGACTCTATAAGTGGAGTAAACTAGCACTGACTCTCCAAAGGAGTCACCTGATTATCACAGGAGAGTCAGTTGACTCTACCTGTGGGGTCAATTGACTCTACATTCAGAGTCGTCGACGGAGTCAAGAAATTTATGACTCTTCAAGGAAGTCAGACTCCGAAATTGCTTGGCTCTTGACACCATGGAATGTATATTCTCCCATTCCAAGGGCATGGTGGTCAAGACAAATTGTCTCCATCGTGTCGTCTGACAATCGCCAATGGCGTGAAACTCAGAGTAAAGTCTCCTATTCCGGTAGGTCTATACTTTATTTTTATCTTGATGTACATCTATGTGTATCATTATTTTGTCTTTTTTCGGACAGTCGGAGTGACCCTGTAATGGAGTCAGAATGACTCTATTAAATGGAGTCAGGGTTACTCTAGGAGCAGAGTCCAGCCACTACGCGACTCTATGTCCAAAATTACTCTATATTGGGAGACAAATGACTCCTGTGTAGAGTCATCAACAGTGACTCTTCAGCGGAGTCAAGGAATTTATGACTCTTCTAGGGAGTCAAATGACTCCCAATATGGAGTCATATTAGACATAGAGTCGCAGAGTGGCTGGACTCTACTTTTAGAGTCACCTAGACTCCAGTTTGGCTTTCAGTGATTTCCGATAAAATAATGAATTTCTTAAAAAGTAAAAATCGCAGTTTAATAAATAAGGGTGGATAATTACTATATCATTATAACAGGTCTGACATCAATTTAACTATTGTTGTGGGGTCCTAAGGTCATACCCATTTTAGGCTCACGCTCGTTTTTACAGATGGCCTGGAATGGCATATTTCGGTTTCAATGATTGCTCGAAAATAAGTAGCATGGTGTGAAGATCGTTTCCGCTTGGAATGTAGGCAGTTATTGTTGATATTACTGTTCGCGATTTTAATTTATGCACTCTTATATTATTGCCGAAAATTTTCGATGGCTTTTACTCACTACAAATGTCGTTTCCGTAAATACCGATATTTTTAACAGTACATGTACCGTTTTTTTACCAAAAACCTAGCCACATTTAAAATTCCTTAGACTGCTGAAATCATATATACTATATCAGGCACTTTTTAGCGGGATTTTGTAAGTTACAGAGCTGTTATTGTGAAAGGGTTGAAGGACTACAATATTATGGCATAGACAAGAAAATACTCGTTTAGTCTTTATTCCTATAAGCTGTACCATTAACTATACGTGTACTATGTTTATACTTTGTCTCGCATTTTCCTTTGGGTGTATGATTAACTCTACGAAAAAGGCTCGTTTATTTTTAGCAAAGTTATAATAATTAGTCAAGTGAAGTACGAACTTTTTTTTGCTTCAAAGCATCAGTGTCGTCTTACTGCTACATATATTTGAAAGAGCTCATAGTTGCATCATGTAGCATGAAAATTATACTCATCAGAATTTATTTGACTGAGTTTTTGAAATAGAAAAACATGGAAATTTGATTATTTATTGATACGAACTGATTGACTTGACAAATTAACCTAGATTTTCTACCATTTGGTATTTTGAATTGACTGTTTTAAAACTAGCGGAGAATATTATAACGTGAGCTTCTCAATCAACATGATCAAGTAGGAACGGAGTCCTAGATAAAACCACGCCTACCAGATAGTAGCTAAGGAATTTTGAATAGATGAGTGATTTGCCGTTAACAAAAGAGATAACACAAATATGCCCCAAATATGCAAAAATATCTCACAAAAACGGTTGCCAATGGTTTGTCGTTCTTTCAGTGCTACTTCTTGATCAAAATCTCCAGCGTTTTACGGATATTAACCAGAACATGTTGGATGTGTATATTCAATCAGTACATGAAGAATTGAATATATGAATACAAAACCCACCCAAGTCCATACTTTTGCCAAATTGAGTTAAGCATGGGAGATTGTTGTCATATGTATGAAAGAACAACTCAAATTCATCCTCTGTGTCTATTGAGCATGTCAAAAAATAGCATGTATGAAAGAATCACCCAAGTCCAGGATTTGAGTCTTGTAACACATTGATTGAAATCCAGTGTGTATAAAAGTCCACTTGTAACACATTCATTGCTGGAGAGTGACTTTTGAAACAAAAATGGGTTTAATCAAGGAAAGTGTGTGGTTTATATTACATGGCAGTATGCTTATCAACATTATACATATCTGTGTGCTTTATTTACCTAGGTGGGTTTACACCCACCTAGGTATTAGAATCAGTCGTGTTGTTCTTCCGCTGGCAACAGAGACTCATCTATCAGGGCCCAGTTCTTGAACCCCAATATATTTGTATATTCATTGAATAACCTTTGACAAATTTGGGTACAAAAAAACTCATACTCTGTAACAAATTCAAAATGAAATGTCACTTGCACATATAATCATGGAAGTATACTATATAGTGAGAATGGTCAGAACAGAGATCAAAAGTAGAATCAGACCATTTACAGTCTATGATCAGACTTGCAGCTGGAAGTTGATTCCCAATTGGGTAATAAAACCACCCCTTGCTGCAACATGAACCCAGTCACAACTCTAATTTCACTGACCTCCAAGCAGGTGATGTCAGCCACTCCGATTTCACCATTCAGAAGTTCACTGGCGGTTGTCATGGTTGTTGTGGATATTATAATAATGTGCAGATGATGAGCATTGATCATGTTGATTACCTAGCTGGGGATTTACACCCCCCCACCGAGCTAGGTACTGTTTTGCTATCCGATCTTTCTTTACCTAGCTGGGGGGCTCTCAACCCCCCGAGCTAGGTACTGCTTTTGCTATCCAATCTTTCTTCTTCTTCTTCTTTCTGACAACTTCAAATTGCTTCTCCTCCTACATGTTACACCCTACAATTATGTCACTTGCACCGCAGACCCTAGAAAGTTCTATGGTCTGTGCTTGCACATATGTATCGGCTATATCCAGTGGCCATAGGGTCTAAACAGAATTGAGGTCAAAGGTCATTAAGAGGGCATTTCCGGTATTTAACCAAATACCTTCAAACTGCTTCTTCTGTCACATATTATATATAGTACAATGATGTCATTTGCATATATGCATCGGCTATACCACACGCCTATAACTTGCATACAGAATTAGGGTCAAAGGTCATTAAGGGGGTAAAATCTTACAATTGTATTATCTGGATATCTGTAAGGGGTATGGGGCTCAAAGTCGGTGACGACAAATCTCATGACCAGGGGAACGTTTTGCAGGGGTCAGGTCAAAGGTCATGCAGATGTGAAATTTTAGAAATGCATTTCCTGTACATCTGTAAGGAGTACGGGGCTCAAACTTGGTGACAACAAACTTAATGATCAGGGGAACATTTTGGGTCAAAGGTTATCTGGGGTTAAATCTTAGAATTCACTTTCTGGATACCTGAAAGGGGTATGGGGCTCAAATTCAGTGACAACAAATCTCATGATCAGGGAACATTTTGCAGGGGTCAGGTCAAAGGTCATATAGAGGTCAAATCTTAAAATGTCTTTTCTGGACATCTGTAAGGGGTCCGGGACTCAAGCTCGGTGACAACAAACTTGATGACCACGGAAACATTTTTGAACATTTTGCAGGGGTCAGGTCAAAGGTCATCTGGGGGTCAAATTTTAAAATTGCATTTTCTGAACATCCGTAAGGAGAAAGGGACTCAAACTCGGTGACAACAAACGTCATGACCAGGGGAAAATGTTTGGAAAATTTTGCAGGGGTCAGATACCTCCACAACACCAACACGCCCCACCTAGGTTTGTGGTCTATGACCATCATTTGCCACTAGTTTGTATTATCTTACTAGTGGTAATCTCATTCCAACATTGTTGTCTTTGTATATGATTAAAAAAACCACCCAAGTCCAGCATTTAAAATGAACCCCCATGAAGTCTCTGAAATGCTAATCGCCATACCTAATACAGTTTAGCCCACTTTTGCACGTAAAACTTACCATATGGACCTGGTAAATCTAACTGAAGGAATTAAAATGATACACGGGTGTTTTTTCTTCTAAAAATCACTTCCCATGGACTTGGGTGGGTTTTAAATTCACGTATTCAATTCTACTGTTTAAGGCCACGATTTTTCAATATCTCATCAACCAATGCAAATCTTAGAAACGTTTGAGCATGTATTTCAAAACGGTAGATTTCATGATTATAGTACGGCTAATATTTGAAGCTCCCCTAAATCATTATTATGATCGATTCGATTTATTTATTACATACCATTTGCATTGTTTGCGTTCAGTGGCTTAAGCCTCAATAAAACTAGATTTCCATTTCTGATTTATTTGATTGATAAGCGACGAGTACCATTCACGCTGGCCCTGATATCTCTGATGTAATAAGATTAATACAAATCAAGCAATGCAAAAGGCCGATGTGTTAAGAAGATACGAAGAAACGGTACGCTCTTTTAGAGGCACCATTAATTGGCTAAAATACTGCTCCGAATGACCTCTGTGATCTAATGAGATAAGCTACAGCGGTGTTAGAAAAGCTTGCTATTTTGTGTCATGCAGGTCAAACCACCTTTTCAACATCAGTTTGTCGATTCAGATTTATAACATCATGTATAATGTGAAAATATCTTAAGTAAGTCTGTATCTGCATGCTTTTAAACCTTTTCCTTCCCACTAGCGAAGCGCTAGCTTACCGTACCACCATATCAATATAAAAGCCGTTATTACACAGGAAGGTGTCATTACAGATAAATTGTGTGTTTTAATAATATACAAGATATTACGTGCTTTTACAATTTGGATTTAAAAGTAAAAGACATATAGAGCGTATTGGTATGCTCTGTTAATAACGCCAGCAACCAAGCTCCCGGGAAGGATGTCACGGATCTTCAAAATTCTAAAAGATTTACCTGCCTACGATTATGAGCTTAAAGTTGAAGACACATTTTTAATTTCCCACGAGCTGTGTAAACCGCTCATGAAAACAAATCCCTCTTTTTTACATTTTGAAATATAATACGTATTGTAAATAATACAATATCATACATTTCAAAAGGACACGTCTCGTAGGAATTCAACGTTTTATAAAAAAAAAATAATGTTAAGAACATGTGCTGTTAAGCCTGGCGTTGACCTTATCTTGGTATAATATTTGAGTTAAATAATTAGTTTACATTTCCTGTACTTGATATTAGCAAAGACCGTTTCCTGGGGGCGTTTAATCAGTTGTCTTGTTTCTACCATGTCTACTAAGGAAATGAATGAACAGAAGGAAACGAAAGCATTTCCTTCTTCAATGTTTGAATAAATCAATGTATCACATATTCATTGCCACACGCATGTATTGATCGAAACTCAATTAACGTTATAATAGCCTTAGCCATATTAGCAGCATTGAAAAATGCGCGCACATTAAGAAACCAAACTTTTGGTTGTCCTAATCTTGTAAAACCTCATAATGACATCACATAATGTCAGTGTCCGCTCTTAGCTCTTTCGGATATCTAATGCCCAGTTTTCGGGTATCTAATATACAGTTGATTTCATTACTTTTTATTCTCGTTATGAAAGCCAACCTTTAATGTCCTCATCTTGCAAGCTGTATTTTATTATTTCAGTGTCATCTATATCTATCTAATAGCCAACTCGATTGTATGTCAAAATGTATGTAGATGATTTTTTCTTCTTCTTTTCTTCTCACATAATAAACGTCAAACAATGTGTTAGCCCTATAAACGTCGTCAGTAGAAACTGCAGAGAAAACGATGCCGTTTATATATAAAATTGTTTCATTTCTTGTGCAAATAAGTGACTTAAAGGACCGTTTAATATTTACGCCAGGAGGTGGGAGCTTTGACAAAAAATCGCCAAAATATTTCGCGTTCCCCGATCGCATTCGCTAAAATTTGAATTCTGTTTGTTTCCCCCTTTCTCCATTTAAAACTTAACATTCCCCCTCATGGCTCAAGTAAAAAATTCAGTTTTCCCACTCAAGGTTCCCCCTTAAAACTGCCACCCCCTGGCGTGAATATTGAACCGTCCCTAACAAGGTTTGATATAGTTGTATGTATACTTGTTGATGTAAGTAGTACGAAGGTCATGGTGATCATGGTGATGCTGAATGCCTAGTGGTAAGATTGTGATCGATAACAACGAACGCAAGCTTTGATTCAGCTATTTTTACATTTTCGGCACTGACGTATTGGGAAATGTTGGTAATTAATATTCATGAGATTATTCAATCTAGGTGTTTCGAAAGAAAAGTATGTAAATTTTGTCACTTTTGTAATGCTCTCTTTTTGATATTAAAATTGGAATAATTTGGGAAATAATTTCGGCTGTGTAAGAACAAAAAGTACATCTTTCTCTAGTTTCTCTACTTATTGACAATCACCTGCCGGGTAAAGCGTTTTAAAATATGCGGTAAGGACAGTCTAAAATTTAATAGCGGAAACCTTTATAAAAGGTAGCCTACCACTTTATAAATAGCTTGTCGGAAAATTGCAAAAAAGGCATATTACCAAGTATTCCCCTGATTTGATTATACATTTGGTTTCGGCATTTAAAGTTATTTCATGTGAGCTGGGAAATTCCATATCATGTAATCAGAGAAATTCTCATATGAGATCATTTTGGAAAGTCTCTTGTTATAAAGTCTTTAGTTAAAGATCATAATAACTCAATGTCGTTCTGTAGTTAACGTGTTGAACTGTGAAGGTGCAGCTAAATGCTCTCAAACTAGGGCATAATGAAGCATAATTCAGCCGCTGAGCGAAGGAAGATCGTGGATTGTGCCAAAAGTGCGCAGTTATCCCAAACAAGGGATATATATTTATAGGTTAATGAAGGCGTATTACTTGTTGGGGGAGAAATTAGACAAAATAATACACCCGCGCTGATGTTGATGCGACAAGAGCCCAGCAAAGTATCTTGGTGACGGTACCTGTGCTGGCGCTCCCAACATGAATCTTGCAGTAACATATCTGAGCTTAGAATACATTAAAAAAAAATACAGCACCGCATTTTGTTGGGAACCACTTTCTGGGACACCTTGTGGTACCAAATAAATTTGGCGGTTTTTATAGCAAAATTGTCCCTAAAAATGTTTGAAAATATAACCAAATATAAATGCATCAACCCGCCCAAAAACAGATCAATCCTACGCGACCCGAACGCGTACGAAACATGTCATACCTCTATGTTTGAAAAACACAATGTGCAATTGTTGTTTATAAAAAACAAATCTAAACGTTCGTTTGTAATTTGCTTGAATTATACAATATCGTATAGTGTTAATTGTGTATCTTGGGAAAAATGTGTTTTGGGCCTTCGGTCTTCGATCGTAACACAATGAAGCACTATTTCGCGCTTAGCTTGTAAACTTACATATGCGATTGAAAAATAACAAATCTTCTCTGATCGTGCTGATGTTAATAATACTATAATATGGATCAAGACTTCCTGCCCATATGCTGCTGGATCTTCTTTATACATCTGTGTTGTTTACCATCCACCTAGAGACCCGAGAGCTGACACCCTTCTTGATCACATTGTGTCAACAGTTGACAAGCTCAGAGTTGGTGACAATAAAGCTAGCTTTATTGTCCTTGGTGACTTTAATGACTTTAAAGATGAAGATTTATGTAATCACTCTTCACTTCGCCAAGTTGTCACTTTTCCGACTCATGAAAACAACTGTCTTAACAAAATGATGAGTGATGTCCATGATCATTATGAGAAACCTGAAAAACATGCTCCCATTGGTAAAAGTAAGCACTGCGTTGTCGTGTGGAAGCCTAAGACACAAATCTGTAAGCCAACTTCCAAAAAAGTAACCACGAGGCCTTTAAAAGATTCTTGTATGCGTACGTTTGGCCAGTGGATTTGTAGTGAATCATGGGACGGTGTTTTAGAGGGTTCTTCGTGTGATACTATGGCTCAATCACTTGAGAATGTACTTTCAGAAAAGTATAAAGAACACTTTCCCCAGAAATCTGGGGTGCACATATCTAATGACAAACCTTGGTTAAATGGTTCAATTCGTAGACTCATTTTGGAACGAAATAATGCCTTCCAATCAGGTAACATGATGCTTTATAAACCTCTAAGAAACAAAGTTATTTATAAAATCAAACAAGCAAAAAAGAACTACTATGCTAAAAATGTTGAAGTTTTGAAAAAGACACAGCCTGGGAAATGGCATAAGAATGTCAGGAATATTACTGGTCACAACAACAAATCTGGTGATTTTGACTTGTCATTCTTGGGTAACACTGTTAGTGAACAAGCTAATATGCTGAATGAACACTTTTCTAATGTTTGCTGCCAATTGCCACCACTCAGATTAGAATCTCTACCTTCCTACTTACCAGCCCTTGCTCCTCCAACAATCCATGTTTGGGAGGTTCAAAATCGGTTAAGCAAACTCAATGCTTCCAAGGCTGGCCATCCAGAAGATATTCCTATTAAGATCATTAAGGAATTCTCTTACGAGTTGTCTGACCCCCTAACTAAAATATTCAATGCTGGTCTCCAGGAAGGTGTATTTCCATCTGTTTGGAAAACTGCTACAATTATTTCAGTGCCTAAAGTCAAGAAACCGTTGACGGCAAATGAATTGCGCCCAATTGCCTTGACTAAAATCTTAGGGAGGGTGTTTGAGTCATTTTTGGCCGAGTGGTTAAGGGATGATTTTACTCCGGTTCTTGACAATAAGCAGTATGGCAATGTGAAGGGTACAAGTACAACTCATTATCTTGTTGACATGTTGCACAAGGTTATCTCTGGTGTTGAAAAACCATCCACTTATGCTACTTTAGTGGCGATAGATTTTACAAAAGCATTCGACCAAATAAACCATAGTGTTGCTTCTGGAGTGAGACCCTCAATAATCCCTGCGATCAGTAGTTTTTTGGCAAACCGTACACAGCGCGTTCAATACAAAGGCCAGCTTTCTAGCCTTAAAACCATCACCTGTGGCGTTCCCCAGGGAACAAAGTGATGATCTCACCTTGGCAGAGATCACTAACACTCAAGCCAAAACAAAATCAAAGCACCAAAAACTTCAACATCTAGATGCTTTAGATGATTGGTGCAAGGTCAACGATATGCTGCCGAAGCCAGCCAAATGTCATGTTTTGCATGTAAATTTCTTGAAAAATCCTGTCCAACTCCCACAACTTTCTCTAGGGGGTGAGGTCCTTCAGACTGTCGATCACATGAAGTTACTTGGTCCGGAAATTCAAAATAATCTGGGTTGGGACATACAAGTTAAAAACATGATATCTCGTGCAAGTAGACGTTTATTCATGCTCTATGCTCTTCGTAAACATGCTGCTCCAGTTGAGGATATGCTGGCCATTTTTCAGACCTATATCCAACCCATTTTGGAATATGCTTGTGCAGTTTGGCATCCAGCGCTTACTAAAAACCAAAGCCACCAGATCGAAAGGATTCAAAAACGCACTTGCAAAATCATCCTTGGCAATGATTATCAGGACTACGAGTCTGCTCTTCGTGAGCTTAACATCAACAGTCTTGCCAACCGTAGGGAAGATCTGGTTGTGAAGTTTGGCCAGCAGGTCCTCAACTCTGAAAGACACCGTCACCTACTTCCTGAGCAAAGATCTATGAAGTAAAATCTCCGACACAGCAGAATTTTTCCTGAACCGTTCTGTAAAACAAACAGGTTTCAGAATTCCACCATTCCGTTCATCATCAGTAAACTCAATTTGAAAAAGTAGTGTAATCCTATGCTTCTGCTGGTATTTTACTCCTCTGCCTGTATCTCTGTTTTCGTTTTGTTTTTAAGTAAATTGTTGAGTGTATATATAATGTATTTTTTTGATGTGTAAATTGTATTTTGTAAAGCCGGCGCTATTCAGCCTATGCTGCCTGCCGGCTATTTGTATACCGTGAATAAATAAATAAATAAATAAATAAATAAATATAATAGTGATAGTGATGAAATTATATATTAAATTATTATTGATTGTGTCTTACGGCAGGTAATAAATGTCAAATTACCGGGCATCTTGACATGTGTAAATCTACATGTAACAAATATGTCAATTTTTTTGTTTCAAACATTAGGGAATACAAAGCATGGTTATCAAATAAGTTGTCGGATATATCTAATGACTTAACGGCCTTAATGTGAGAAATTTCCTCAATATTAGTTAGTGAGATAAAATACTGCATATTTGCGAGAAAAGGATTGATTGCATGTGGAATTGATATTTTACATGTTCTAATACAAGGTAGTAAAGAAACGATGAATAAATGATTGAACGAAAGGAGCTAAACATTAGAACCAGGAGCTCAGAATTAAAAAATGATACCTTCAAACCAATGATAATATTGTGATACAAATATTGATATGCTATCGCTATAATTATATTAAGTAGTATTAGTTCAGTGAAACGAAACGACATACTGTATGACTTAAATTAACATTTGCCAGACATTAGGTTCACATTATGCTGTTTCGAACAATTTCATTTCTTTCTGCTCCCATCTTTTATGCCCACTCTTCCATTCATTCATTCATTCATTCATTCATTCATTCATATTTTATTTCCATAAAAATCAAAGACATTACATAAAAAAATATATATAAACACGGTACATATGGAGGAAAAGGCTGGAAGACCAAAAAGGTCTGAAAGTTAGCCTTTCCCTGAAATCAAATGAAATTAACAAAATAAATCAACATCACATAACATAACCAAAAGACAAGGGAAGGGGGGGGGGTGCTCACGAAAAATATCTTTATTATCTGTCATCCTGGCATGACACCAGTTGAAGACTTTAAATAGTACGATATGCGTAATCATTGGTAATGATGGAATATAGGGAAAAGTGTCACTACCGCTACCTCCACCTACTTGTGGTCGCATGTTTCTCAGTAAGATGATTAACCTCACCATATCTTCAAAGTGTAACCTGATCTTAGGTGACCTTTGTCTCGTGAGATCAATACCTAATTTGAATGCATTTGCCATCTACATGTAATCAGAGTTCAGATCATATAATAAAAAGCTTGATAATTGGTCCAGTAAGGCTTACATCATACTGTGTTACATGAATTGGCCAATCCAAGGGTCATCTCACATTCTGCTCTCAACGTTGATCGATTGCAGAACTTCATTATACAGTGAGCTACATAAATGATCCCAATAAAATATTCAATTGTGAATCGGTGAAGTGACAAACGTTTCAACAGACATTGAACACTGTCGAGGAGAGTGATATTCCTTCAGGAAGGAAGGTTACAGGGAGTGCGTTACAAATATCATGTACAGGTAGAGTTCATATCGAGGACTTGGGACTCGCTGTCATAATCAAAACAAGGAATCGATACTGAGTTGAAATTCAGTGTCTTACATTGACTGATGTCCTGCTAGGACACAGAAGATAAAGGCCACATCTCTTTAGAATCAATCTACTTGGCCGTGGGACATTTACGAGAGAATAAACTCATTACACGTTTAATTTGCCGACAGATCCGCTTTAAGCTGTTGTGGCGTTAGGTGGTGAAATCAACAACATGAAATCGGGAGTACGCGCTGGGTTAAATCCTAACGGTTCTGCATTTTTCTATACTTTAGTATCAGTTCGCCTTTGCTTCTTCATGAGATGAAATTAAATTCACAGTCGCTATACTGCCACATTTAGTCAGATCGAACTGAAACTTACTTTGGAACAATAAGATCATATCAATGACATGACGAACGCATCTTCTTCGGACACTTATAACACCAATCGTCTTACAAATGCAAGATCTAATCTCGACAGAAATGCAGCAATAAGAAAGCGCTGCGACAATTTAGAAATGCACTGCATATATGGTTTGCATATTACCAAAGTCACACCAAGCCAAGTATTTTGATACCTCGTGGAACAAAACATCAAGAATCAAACATGGCTCTTGATATTATTATATAACACAGGTAAACCTTGAGGTGTACTGCATATTAGGGGTGTAGCCTAGCAAGATGGGGACTGATTATCTTTAAAAGATTATTATTATAAAGTAAAGAAAAGGTACGCTTATAAACGACAGACAAACTGAAGTGTGGGTGGACAACATCACAAAATGGACAGGCCTTAAGGGAGAATGCATTTTAAACAACAGGAGCTGTGCGTCTCTAATGCTATCACGTTATCTCAACGGCTTACAAGCTATAAAACAGAGGGAGTAAACGACTGGAAATTGTGTGATTTCATCCCTCTCTCCTGCATATCACTACTTTTCACGCTCACTCATTTCTTGTCCTCTCTTGCCTCGATTCGGGCAATCATCCACTATGTACGTCTGTATGTATTTATATATCTCCCTCTCTCCACGACATATTGTAGCTAAAATATCGAAGTTAACACCAAGTTCGGTAATATTTTTATTATTATTATTATTATTATTATTATTATTATCAGTCAAAGTTATATTTACATAAGCACTTTGTTGCTTAATGGCAAACACAAGCAAATGGAGTTATGAATTCGCAAACTACGTATATATATTTTTTTATCCTTCGTGTCACTTTGGGACATTTATCAAAAATATCTCATGTTTAAAAAGCGATAAGAAAAGTCAAATTAAAGTTTGAAATTATTGATTTAATGCCTAAAATGTTTTGCTTCCAAAGACTGAAGAGAAAAACCTTTATAAAGTGACGTTAGTCATGTTCGTGTGCTACAGAGATTAAGTTCGTTGGCAAACATTAGGAAACAGTATCCACACTCGTGTTGCTTTTATAGTCAATTCATACTGACAGAGATGGGTTAAGATTTTTTCCGATGTTTTCATCTTTTAACTATATAGGTTTGACGTAGGTTAGATTAACGTATATTAAGAAAACAAGTTGACGCAAACTGAACTGTATGCCTGCTATTGGAGACTTTATATAGTATAGTATATGGAGGTATTTACTTACAAACTCTTGGGAATGACACAAAATCTTGTTATTTCATAATTACACTAGTGTTAGAAAAATAAGTTTCTGAAGGTGCATTAACCGACGAAATTTAACATTTATTATTTGCGTGTTTGTAATAACAGGCAAGTTCCATCAGTGATGATCAAACATCAACTTCGATGATCGAAAAACACACAGTCAAGGACGAAAGCAATTCAGTTTGTTTTCAATTAGCCAAATACAAATACCAAATACAAATACAAATATCGCATGTAAACCGGGTAATGTTGAAATAATTTTAATTTGAAATTTAAATACGAGTTTGTTGTGCGGGCAGAAAGGTGACGAATCGCCTCCCAGTTTCACTGATAACCAGAATGGAGTCAAGTGACTCTATAAGTGGAGTAAACTAGCACTGACTCTCCAAAGGAGTCACCTGATTATCACAGGAGAGTCAGTTGACTCTACCTGTGGGGTCAATTGACTCTACATTCAGAGTCGTCGACGGAGTCAAGAAATTTATGACTCTTCAAGGAAGTCAGACTCCGAAATTGCTTGGCTCTTGACACCATGGAATGTATATTCTCCCATTCCAAGGGGATGGTGGTCAAGACAAATTGTCTCCATCGTGTCGTCTGACAATCGCCAATGGCGTGAAACTCAGAGTAAAGTCTCCTATTCCGGTAGGTCTATACTTTATTTTTATCTTGATGTACATCTATGTGTATCATTATTTTGTCTTTTTTCGGACAGTCGGAGTGACCCTGTAATGGAGTCAGAATGACTCTATTTAATGGAGTCAGGGTTACTCTAGGAGCAGAGTCCAGCCACTACGCGACTCTATGTCCAAAATTACTCTATATTGGGAGACAAATGACTCCTGTGTAGAGTCATCAACAGTGACTCTTCAGCGGAGTCAAGGAATTTATGACTCTTCTAGGGAGTCAAATGACTCCCAATATGGAGTCATATTAGACATAGAGTCGCAGAGTGGCTGGACTCTACTTTTAGAGTCACCTAGACTCCAGTTTGGCTTTCAGTGATTTCCGATAAAATAATGAATTTCTTAAAAAGTAAAAATCGCAGTTTAATAAATAAGGGTGGATAATTACTATATCATTAACAGGTCTGACATCAATTTAACTATTGTTGGGGGGTCCTAAGGTCATACCCATTTTAGGCTCACGCTCGTTTTTACAGATGGCCTGGAATGGCATATTTCGGTTTCAATGATTGCTCGAAAATAAGTAGCATGGTGTGAAGATCGTTTCCGCTTGGAATGTAGGTAGTTATTGTTGATATTACTGTTCGCGATTTTAATTTATGCACTCTTATATTATTGCCGACAATTTTCGATGGCTTTTACTCACTACAAATGTCGTTTCCGTAAATACCGATATTTTTAACAGTACATGTACCGTTTTTTCAACCAAAAACCTAGCCACATTTAAAATTCCTTAGACTGCTGAAATCATATATACTATATCAGGCACTTTTTAGCGGGATTTTGTAAGTTACAGAGCTGTTATTGTGAAAGGGTTGAAGGACTACAATATTATGGCATAGACAAGAAAATACTCGTTTAGTCTTTATTCCTATAAGCTGTACCATTAACTATACGTGTACTATGTTTATACTTTGTCTCGCATTTTCCTTTGGGTGTATGATTAACTCTACGAAAAAGGCTCGTTTATTTTTAGCAAAGTTATAATAATTAGTCAAGTGAAGTACGAACTTTTTTTGCTTCAAAGCATCAGTGTCGTCTTACTGCTACATATATTTGAAAGAGCTCACAGTTGCATCATGTAGCATGAAAATTATACTCATCAGAATTTATTTGACTGAGTTTTTGAAATAGAAAAACATGGAAATTTGATTATTTATTGATACGAACTGATTGACTTGACAAATTAACCTAGATTTTCTACCATTTGGTATTTTGAATTGACTGTTTTAAAACTAGCGGAGAATATTATAACGTGAGCTTCTCAATCAACATGATCAAGTAGGAACGGAGTTCTAGATAAAACCACGCCTACCAGATAGTAGCTAAGGAATTTTGAATAGATGAGTGATTTGCCGTTAACAAAAGAGATAACACAAATATGCCCCAAATATGCAAAAATATCTCACAAAAACGGTTGCCAATGGTTTGTCGTTCTTTCAGTGCTAATTCTTGATCAAAATCTCCAGCGTTTTACGGATATTAACCAGAATATGTTGGATGTGTATATTCAATCAGTACATGAAGAATTGAATATATGAATACAAAACCCACCCAAGTCCATACTTTTGCCAAATTGAGTTAAGCATGGGAGATTGTTGTCATATGTATGAAAGAACAACTCAAATTCATCCTCTGTGTCTATTGAGCATGTCAAAAATAGCATGTATGAAAGAATCACCCAAGTCCAGGATTTGAGTCTTGTAACACATTGATTGAAATCCAGTGTGGTGTGTATAAAAGTCCACTTGTAACACATTCATTGCTGGAGAGTGACTTTTGAAACAAAAATGGGTTTAATCAAGGAAAGTGTGTGGTTTATATTACATGGCAGTATGCTTATCAACATTATACATAATCTGTGTGCTTTATTTACCTAGGTGGGTTTACACCCACCTAGGTATTAGAATCAGTCGTGTTGTTCTTCCGCTGGCAACAGAGACTCATCTATCAGGGCCCAGTTCTTGAACCCCAATATATTTGTATATTCATTGAATAACCTTTGACAAATTTGGGTACAAAAAAACTCATACTCTGTAACAAATTCAAAATGAAATGTCACTTGCACATATAATCATGGAAGTATACTATATAGTGAGAATGGTCAGAACAGAGATCAAAAGTAGAATCAGACCATTTACAGTCTATGATCAGACTTGCAGCTGGAAGTTGATTCCCAATTGGGTAATAAAACCACCCCTTGCTGCAACATGAACCCAGTCACAACTCTAATTTCACTGACCTCCAAGCAGGTGATGTCAGCCACTCCGATTTCACCATTCAGAAGTTCACTGGCGGTTGTCATGGTTGTTGTGGATATTATAATAATGTGCAGATGATGAGCATTGATCATGTTGATTACCTAGCTGGGGGATTTACAACCCCCCTCCACCGAGCTAGGTACTGTTTTGCTATCCGATCTTTCTTACCTAGCTGGGGGGTTTACAACCCCCCGAGCTAGGTACTGTTTTGCTATCCAATCTTTCTTCTTCTTCTTCTTTCTGACAATAACTTCAAATTGCTTCTCCTCCTACATGTTACACCCTACAATTATGTCACTTGCACCGCAGACCCTAGACAGTTCTATGGTCTGTGCTTGCACATATGTATCGGCTGTATCCAGTGGCCATAGGGTCTAAACAGAATTGAGGTCAAAGGTCATTAAGAGGGCATTTCCGGTATTTAACCAAATACCTTCAAACTGCTTCTTCTGTCACATATTATAATAGTACAATGATGTCATTTGCATATATGCATCGGCTATACCACACGCCTATAACTTGCATACAGAATTGGGGTCAAAGGTCATGAAGGGGGTAAAATCTTACAATTGTATTATCTGGATATCTGTTAGGGGTATGGGGCTCAAAGTCGGTGACGACAAATCTCATGACCAGGGGAACGTTTTGCAGGGGTCAGGTCAAAGGTCATGCAGATGTGAAATTTTAGAAATGCATTTCCTGTACATCTGTAAGGAGTACGGGGCTCAAACTTAGTGACAACAAACTTAATGATCAGGGGAACATTTTGGGTCAAAGGTTATCTGGGGTTAAATCTTAGAATTCACTTTCTGGATACCTGAAAGGGGTATGGGGCTCAAATTCAGTGACAACAAATCTCATGATCAGGGGAACATTTTGCAGGGGTCAGGTCAAAGGTCATATAGAGGTCAAATCTTAAAATGTCTTTTCTGGACATTCTGTAAGGGGTACGGGACTCAAGCTCGGTGACAACAAACTTGATGACCACGGAAACATTTTTGAACATTTTGCAGGGGTCAGGTCAAAGGTCATCTGGGGTCAAATTTTAAAATTGCATTTTCTGGACATCCGTAAGGAGAAAGGGACTCAAACTCGGTGACAACAAACGTCATGACCAGGGGAAAATTTTTGGAAAATTTTGCAGGGGTCAGATACCTCCACAACACCAACACGCCCCACCTAGGTTTGTGGTCTATGACCATCATTTGCCACTAGTTTGTATTATCTTACTAGTGGTAATCTCATTCCAACATTGTTGTCTTTGTATATGATTCAAAAAACCACCCAAGTCCAGCATTTAAAATGAACCCCACGAAGTCTCTGAAATGCTAATCGCCATACCAAATACAGTTTAGCCGACTTTTGCACGTAAAACTTACCATATGGACCTGGTAAATCCAACTGAAGGAATTAAAATGATACACGGGTGTTTTTTCTTCTAAAAATCACTTCCCATGGACTTGGGTGGGTTTTAAATTCACGTATTCAATTCTACTGTTTAAGGCCACGATTTTTCAATATCTCATCAACCAATGCAAATCTTAGAAACGTTTGAGCATGTATTTCAAAACGGTAGATTTCATGATTATAGTACGGCTAATATTTGAAGCTCCCCAAATCATTATTATGATCGATTCGATTTATTTATTACATACCATTTGCATTGTTTGCGTTCAGTGGCTTAAGCCTCAATAAAACTAGATTTCCATTTCTAAAATTTTATTTGATTGATAAGCGACGAGTACCATGAACACGCTGGTCCTGATATCTCTGATGTAATAAGATTAATACAAATCAAGCAATGCAAAAGGCCGATGTGTTAGGAAGATACGAAGAAACGGTACGCTCTTTTAGAGGCACCATTAATTGGCTAAAATACTGTTCCGAATGACCTCTGTGATCTAATGAGATAAGCTACAGCGGTGTTAGAAAAGCTTGCTATTTTGTGTCCTGCAGGTCAAACCACCTTTTCAACATCAGTTTGTCGATTCAGATTTATAACATCATGTATAATGTGAAAATATCTTAAGTAAGTCTGTATCTGCATGCTTTTAAACCTTTTCCTTCCCACTAGCGAAGCGCTAGCTTACCGTACCACCATATCAATATAAAAGCCGTTATTACACAGGAAGGTGTCATTGCAGATAAATTGTGTGTTTTAATAATATACAAGATATTACGTGCTTTGACAATTTGGATTTAAAAGTAAAAGACATATAGAGCGTATTGGTATGCTCTGTTAATAACGCCAGCAACCAAGCTCCCGGGAAGGATGTCACGGATCTTCAAAATTCTAAAAGTTTTACCTGCCTACGATTATGAGCTTAAAGTTGAAGACACATTTTTCATTTCCCACGAGCTGTGTAAACCGCTCATGAAAACAAATCCTCTTTTTTACATTTTGAAATATAATACGTATTGTAAATAATACAATATCACACATTTCAAAAGGACACGTCTCGTAGGAATTCAATGTTTTATAAAAAAAAATAATGTTAAGAACATGTGCTGTTAAGCCTGGCGTTGACCTTACCTTGGTATAATATTTGAGTTAAATAATTAGTTTACATTTCCTGTACTTGATATTTGCAAAGACCGTTTCCTGGGGGCGTTTAATCAGTTGTCTTGTTTCTACCATGTCTACTACGGAAATGAATGAACAGAAGGAAACGAAAGCATTTCCTTCTTCAATGTTTGAATAAATCAATGTATCACATATTCATTGCCACACGCATGTATTGATCGAAACTCAATTAACGTTATAATAGCCTTAGCCATATTAGCAGCATTGAAAAATGTGCGCACATTAAGAAACCAAACTTTTGGTTGTCCTAATCTTGTAAAACCTCATAATGACATCACATAATGTCAGTGTCCGCTCTTAGCTCTTTCGGGTATCTAATGCCCAGTTTTCGGGTATCTAATATACAGTTGATTTCATTACTTTTTATTCTCGTTATGAAAGCCAACCTTTAATGTCCTCATCTTGCAAGCTGTATTTTATTATTTCAGTGTCATCTATATCTATCTAATAGCCAACTCGATTGTATGTCAAAAATGTATGTAGATGATTTTTTTCTTCTTCTTTTTCTTCTCACATAATAAACGTCAAATAATGTGTTAGCCCTATAAACGTCGTCAGTAGAAACTGCAGAGAAAACGATGCCGTTTATATATAAAATTGTTTCATTTCTTGTGCAAATAAGTGACTTAAAGGACCGTTTAATATTTACGCCAGGAGGTGGGAGCTTTGACAAAAAATCGCCAAAATATTTCGCGTTCCCCGATCGCATTCGCTAAAATTTGAATTCTGTTTGTTTCCCCCTTTCTCCATTTAAAACATAACATTCCCCCTCATGGCTCAAGTAAAAAATTCAGTTTTCCCACTCAAGGTTCCCCCTTAAAACTGCCACCCCCTGGCGTGAATATTGAACCGTCCCTAACAAGGTTTGATATAGTTGTATGTATACTTGTTGATGTAAGTAGTACGAAGGTCATGGTGATCATAGTGATGCTGAATGCCTAGTGGTAAGATTGTGATCGATAACAACGAACGCAAGCTTTGATTCAGCTATTTTTACATTTTCGGCACTGACGTATTGGGAAATGTTGCCAATTAAAGGTGTTTCGAGAGAAAGGTATGTAAATTTTGTCACTTTTGTACTGCTCTCTTTTTTATATTAAAATTGGAATAATTTGGGAAATAATTTCGGCTGTGTAAGAACAAAAAGTACATCTTTCTCTAGTTTCTCTACTTATTGACAATCACCTGCCGGGTAAAGCGTTTTAAAATATGCGGTAAGGACAGTCTACAATTTAATGGCGGAAACCTTTATAAAAGGTAGCCTACCACTTTATAAATAGCTTGTCGGAAAATTGCAAAAAAAGCATATTGCCAAGTATTCCACTGAATAATGTGATTTGATTATACATTTGGTTTCGGCATTTAAAGTTCATGTGAGCTGGGAAATTCCATATCATGTAATCAGAGAAATTCTCATATGAGATCATTTTGGAAAGTCTCTTGTTATAAAGTCTTTAGTTAAAGATCATAATAACTCAATGTCGTTCTGTAGTTAACGTGTTGAACTGTGAAGGTGCAGCTAAATGCTCTCAAACTAGGGCATAATGAAGCATAATTCAGCCGCTGAGCGAAGGAAGATCGTGGATTGTGCCAAAAGTGCGCAGTTATCCCAAACAAAGTATATATTTATAGGTTAATGAAATCGTATTACTTGTTGGGGGGATTAGACAAAATAATGCACCCGCGGTGATGTTGATGTGGCAAGAGCCCAGCAAAGAATCTTGCAGTAACAGATCTGTGCTTAGAATACCACATTTTGGTGGGAACCACTTTCTGGGACATCTTGATAAATTAATTTGGCGGTTTTTATAGCAAAATTGTCACTACAAATGTTGGAAAATTGAACCAAATATAAATGCATCAACCCGCCCGAAAAACAGATCAATTCTACGCGACGCGAACGCATGCGAAACATTTACATGTTCTAATACAAGGTAGCAAAAAACGATGAATAAATGATTGAACGAATGGAGCTAAACATTGGAACCAGGAGCTCAGAATTAAAAAATGATACCTTTAAACCAATCATAATATTGTGATACAAATATTGATATGCTATCGCTATATACTAAGTAGTACTAGCCCAGTGAAGCGAAAAAACACATGACTTAAATTAACATTTGCCAGACATGAGGCTAACATTATGCTGTTTCGAACCATTTTATTTCTTTATCCCTTTTTGCTTCCATCTTTTATGCCCACTCTTTATTATCTGTCATCCTGGCATAGCACCAGTGAAAGACTTTTAATAGTACGACAGGGGTTGTAATGATGGAATATAGGTGAAAGTGTCTCTACCGCTTCACCATATTCCTTCAGCTACTTAGATGATTACCCTCAATATATCTTCAAATTGTAACCTGACCTTAGGTGACCTTTGTCCCGTGAGATCAATACCTGGTTTGAATGCATTTGTCGTCTACATCTATCAGAGTGCAGATCATATAATAAAAAGCTTGACAATAGGCCAGTAAGGCTTAAACTGTGCTACATGAATTGGACAAGCCAAGGGTCATCTGCTCTCAACGTTGATCGATTGCAGAACTTCATTATACAGAGCGCTACATAAATGAACCCAATAAAATATTAAATTGTGAATCGGTGAGGTGACAGACGTTTCAACTGACATTGAACACTGTAGAGGAGAGTGATATTCCAGCAGGAAGGAAGGTTACAGGGAGTGCGCTACTAATATCATGTACAGGTATAGTTCATATCGAGAACTTGGGACTCGCTGCCATAATCAAAACAAGACATCGATACTGAGTTGAAATTCAGTGTCTCACAATGACTGATGTCCCGCTAGGACACAGGAGATAAAGGCCACATCTCTTTAGAATCAATTTACTTGGCCGTGGGACATTTACGAGAGAATAAACTCATTACACGTTTAATTTGCCGACAGATTCGCTTTAAGCTGTTGTGGCGTTAGGTGGTGAAATCAACAACATGAAATCGGGAGAAATCCTAACGGTTCTGAATTTGTCTATACTTTAGTACCAGTTCGCCTTCACTTCTTCATGAGTTGAAATTAAAATCACAATCGCTATACTGCCACATTCAGTCTGGTCGAACTGAAACTTACTTTGGAACAATAAGATCATATCAATGACATGACGAACGCATCTTCTTCGGACACTTATAACACCAATCGTCTTCCAAATGCAAGATCTAATCTCGACAGAAATGCAGCAATAAGAAAGCGCTGCGACAATTTTGAAATGCACTGCATATATGGTTGGCATATTACCAAAGTCACACCAAGCCAAGTATTTTGATACCTCGTGGAACAAAACATCAAGAATCAAACATGGCTCTTGATATTATTATATAACACAGGTAAACCTTGAGGTGTACTGCATATTAGGGGTGTAGCCTTGCAAGATGGGGACTGATTATCTTTAAAAGATTATTATTATAAGGTAAAGAAAAGGTACGCTTATAAACGACAGACAAACTGAAGTGTGGGTGGACAACATCACAAAATGGACAGGCCTTAAGGGAGAATGCATTTTAAACAACAGGAGTTGTGCGTCTCTAATGCTATCACGTTATCTCAACGGCTTACAAGCTATAAAACAGAGGGAGTAAACGACTGGAGATTGTGTGATTTCATCCCTCTCTCCTGCATATCACTACTTTTCGCGCTCACTCATTTCTTGTCCTCTCTTGCCTCGATTCGGGCAATCATCCACTATGTACGTCTGTATGTATTTATATATCTCCCTCTCTCCACGACACATTGTAGCTAAAATATCGAAGTTAACACCAAGTTCGGTAATATTTATTATTATTATTATTATTATCAGTCAAAGTTATATTTACATACACACTTTGTTGCTTAATGGCAAACACAGGCAAATGGAGTTATGAATTCGCAAACTACGTATATATATTTTTTTCAAAGCCTTTTTTTTTATCCTTCGTATCACTTTGGGACATTTATCAAAAATATCTCATGTTTAAAAAGCGATGAAAAAAAGTCAAATTAAAGTGTGAAATTATTGATTTAATGTCCAAAATGTTTTGCTTCGAAATGCTGAAGAGAAAAACCTTCATAAAGTGACGTTAGTCATGTTCGTGTGCTGAAGAGATTAAGTTCGTTGGCAAACATTAGGTAACAGTATCCACACTCGTGTTGCTTTTATAGTCAATTCATACTGACAGAGATGGGTTAAGATTTTTTCCGATGTTTTCATCTTTTAACTATATAGGTTTGACGTAGGGTAGATTAACGTATATTAAGAAAACAAGTTGACGCAAACTGAACTGTATGCCTGCTATTGGAGACTTTATACAGTATATTATATGGAGGTATTTACTTACAAACTCTTGGGAATGACACAAAATCTTGTTATTTCATAATTACACTAGTGTTAGAAAAATAAGTTTCTGAAGGTGCATTAACCGACGAGTTTTAACATTTATCATTTGCGTGTTTGTAATAACAGGCAAGTTCCATCAGTGATGATCAAAAAATAGAGTGAAGTCAAGGATGAAGGCAATTTAGTTTGTTTTCAATTGGCCAGATGCAAATACCAAATACAACTCCACTTCCCCTTTAGCTCCCTTTTAAGACACTCAAGGGATTACTTGGGTGTTTTCATCCATTTGTAAATTCTCATATATCGCATCTATAAACCGGGTATAAATGTTGAAAATTGTCATAAATTTCAATACGAAAAAAATATTTAAAAAAAATTAAAAATCGCAGTTTAACAAAAAAGAGTTAGAATGAAAGCTACCTTCGTGTGGATATTTACTGTGTCATTATAACAGGTCTGATACTAATTTAACAATTGTTGTGGGGTCCCAAGTTCATGCACATTTTAGGCTCACGCGCTTTTTTTTTACATATGGCCTGGAATTGCATATTTCGGTTTCAGCGATTGCCCGAAAATAGGTAGTATGTTTTTGAAAATCGTTTCCGCTTGAAATGTAGGTACGTTTCTGTAAATACCTTTGTAACAGTACCGGTTTTTTTTAAACCAGAGCTGTTACAGAGCGTAATTGTGAAAGGGTTGAAAGAGTAAAATGTTATGGCATAAACAAGAATATGTTCGTTTAGTCCTATGATCCCTTAACTATACTATATATTTTTTTGTCTCGCATGTTTCCTTTGGGTGTATGGTTAACTCTGCGAAAAAGGCTAGTTTCTTTTTGGCAAAGTTATAAAAATTAATTAAGTGAAGTACGAACGTTTTTTGATTTGCTTTAACGCATCAGTGCCGTTTTACTCCTACATGGCAACCTAGGGCCCGAGTATAAAATGATAACTAATTGCATTCGTACAGGCATATATTTGAAAAAAGAGCTCACAGTTGTATCATAATGTATGAGCAATATTCATCAGAATATTTCAAAATTTATTTAACTGGGTTTTTAAAATGGAAAAACATGCAAATTTGATACGAACTGATTGACTTGTTTGATTACTTTCAGAATATGTAAATATTCTTTTTAGCTAAAAATACCAGATAAAACGTCAATAAGACTTGTTCAGACAAATTAACCTAGTTATTATAGCATTTGGTATTTTGAATTGACTGTTTTAAAACTAGCGGAGAAAATTATAACGTGAGCTTCTCAATCAACATGATCAAGTAGGAACGGAGTCCTATATAAAACCACACCCACCAGGTAGTAGCTAAGAAATTTGAATAGAATAGTGAATGCTCCATATATGCAAAAATATATCACAAAAACGGTTGCCAACGCCAAAGTTTGCCACTGAAATAGGTTTTACTTCTTGACAGCGTATTCTTTGACATTGTATCATTTATGTTGAGACTTATATAGTTAAAGTAGTAAAACCTAGACAGTTTTTAATTATAAAACGCCGCCGTATATTGGGTAATTTGTCCCCTTAGTAGTCATTAAAAGAGAAGATGACGGTTTATGCTCCATATTATTGTTCTAAGTTCTAGCATCACTACTGAGAACCTGAAGGAGAGATTCTGCGCTGAGCTTATTCATGCCGTAGCACGTTGTGCCAGTGAAGTCAAGTAGTTCCGATTAAAATTGCCGACAGCTTTTTTGCAGTCCAAGACTATCAATGTATCTCACGGTTTAAATTGGATTGAAACTGTGGGTTCAACGACTACAAACGCAAGTGTGATAAATTCCTTTTATTCAATGGCAATGAATCCTTTGCGATTTTATTCACGACATCACATCCACCCAGTCTTTCCCCCCTTAGGATTATGTTGAATTTCAGCTAACATAAGGACACATTATCAAGACGTATGCTATGCCGCAGTGCATTTATGGAAGGTGTACAACGTGTCTATCATGTTAGATAACGGTTGCACCAATTCAAACTATAAACTGGTGATTACATGTATTTCGCACATGATAAAACGCAGAATTACTGGAGGCTATGACCATCTTTTAACACAAGCTATGTAATCAAAAGAGATAGTATTTCTCTTAGGAGGAACAAATCGTTTTACCTTTAGGTCACACATTATCTGATAACTTGGATTCCGTTATCAAATTGCCTGACTACATAAAGATTACTTCCAAGTATCACATCTGCGAAAATACACGATATTAATATTTTGACTTTTTTTTTTTGGTTGAGCCTTTGAGGTGAAAACTGGTTCATTCACAAATGAGAATGCCTGCTTTGTATTCATTGTTAATATTACTGACTTTGGTATCAATTCGTAAGAAATGGCACAATAATACCACCTACAATGACTGTGATCAAATCAATGGCGTATTTGGGTTATGCATTGCAGCCATTTCATTAATGGAGCTTATTGCCGATTGGGGTTTTTGGAGTGATTTGTCGTCGTCTAATCTTAGAAGACATTATCCCAGGTTATCTGCAGACGAAATTTCCTCCGTTTCTATACGCGCGTGTATGTTCCCGAAATTATGTTGTTTTGATCTGCTTTTTATCAAACAATCTGATCTTTTTATCTTAGAATTCTAAAATTCACCACTGTCTGTCTTAATTTATGCTGTTGTATAACAATCTGTATGAATAACAATATGTGTGACAACATTATTTTATCATTACCATTATCTAAGAACTCAAAAGAGTAAATTGGGTGCTTCATTGGCGTGTAAGTGTTAATGAATGCAGAGGTCAGTGGATAAGGTTCTTGGTATCTGATAAAAAAAGTTCACTTACTTGTGTACGTTTCAACACCACCTGTTGTCGTAATCAACACTTGATGGGTAATCAAAATATGGGTAGTTGTTGATAAATTCTACAGGTGCTGTTGAAACGTACACAAGTAAGTGAACTTTCTGGATCTGAATTTGTTCAATCATGTATGCAGGGGTGTATATTAGGGTGCACCAGACCATGGAAGTGACCAGACCAAGTATCTGTGACCAGACGCCCTCATGTCAAGCAAATTTCGTTTAGTGGGGTATCCGTGACATTGAAATTGTTCTTGGCTAGAGACAAGGAATTTGCTTGACATGAGGGCGTCTGAAAAATACATCAGTACTACCAATACCTACCTAAAACAATACACACTGTCATTTTGATGGTCTTGACTTTTGCTTTTGGTATGAGCCCTCTGGAACTGGCTCTATGTCGAACTTGTGATGCGTTGACTTTACTGTAACCTATAAAAATGATAAAATATTAATAAGATAAAAAGAATTACCAAATACACCATATAAATCATCACTAATCAGGGATTTACAGCTAAGAACCATCCACCCTAAACATACCACAATAAACCATCGTAGCCAGGATCAGCTGCAAGAGATCTCGTACCAATAACCGAGACAAACAAGCAGTTAGTTCATTCCCCAGGGGAATTTCAAGTAAGCTTAATTATTTACGTGAACAAACAGAGACTGCGCCGCGCCGGGGCTCGAACTCACCTAGCTCATTAACCACCAATGGGTCTAACGGCTTGAGCTAACTTGACTTATCATCAAATGGGTATATCTATTATATATTCTTAAAAACTAAAGAAAGTTCCTGCAATCTTACTGATTGGTAAGCAAATGTTCTCAAAACAGATCCAAATAAGTAAATTAGGTACTTACTAGAAATATTTCTTATTCACTCCAGATGGCCTCTGGATTAGGAGTAGAGGCAACACCACCATGAACAAGGACGAGGGGCGTACAGACTTGATCGGATCTACAATCAGATCATCAATCGGTAAGCAACCCATGTGACTTCATCAAAATCCGTCACAAATATTACCGATAACAACTAGAAACACTACCACTCACCAAACCAGAGAGAACAAGATTCCTGATAAGAATCAAAATATTTCTAGTGCGTACCTAATTTACTTATTTGGATTTGTTTTGAGAACATTTGCTTACCAGTGATTTATGAACGATCCTGATGAATTTGTTCAGAATCTTACTGGTTCTTAGCCGTGTGATATGACACGATATAACACACTTTAGCGAGTGCGTGTCGACGCGATACTCGTACGCGCTATTTGAACCAATTGGAGGTGCATAGCAACAACGGGACTGATCAATTCTAAACCTTAGGTTGTAATATGTATGATTTAAACACTTCAATTCAAATAAATATATTAATCATAAGTATACCAAAGTTTAATCAAAATAAAATAATGATGTCGCCCTTGTATATGAGACGATAGATGCACGACAGCGGCTAAAAACAATAGCTTTATTCTCTAAGAATCACAAAGACAACACCCCATAAACAGACAATTACCCACATATCCTCATATACCGCACAATCCAAACGCACCCCAACACATCCTACCCGTTTCTATACCACCAAAGTAACGCTGACAAATTACGTATATTAATTCAATCCTGCTACCAATGTAAACTTTACAGATTACGGATCGCCTTGCACAAAATGTAATTACCATAGGTCTCAAAATACAAATGCATGTATATGCCCATTATTTACTAGGATCACCTGGACATACCCCCCTCACACATTCCTATAGCATCTATAAATCAAAACTCAACACTGTCCACAACAATTCAATTCTGCTACTAATGTTCACTTTCACTGTTACACGGATCGCCTTGCACAAAGGTAAGAACTTAAGGGTTTCATCTCACACACATCTATGTAGCACCAATTAAACCCAGAGGCTACAGGAAACAGATTCTACCTACTTAATGGAATATATCCAAAGCAAACTACTTAGTTAAAGTTTAAAGAGAGAACCGTTACCCAGATTTTGTATGCACAGGCATGCATGCTCGGTCAATAATTATAATTAACTATTCACGGTTGACCAGGATTCTCACAGGCTCTTGAACACGTAAGAAAGTTCCTGCAATCTTATTGGTTCTTTGCCGTGTAATATTACAAGATATAACACACTTCAGCGCGTGCGTGTCGACGCGATACTCGCAACGGGCTATTTGAACCAATCGGAGGTGCATAGCAATAACGGGACTGATCGATTCTAAGCCCTACCCAGCAAACACAAAACGTTTTCGACATCATTCGCAAAAGGTTATAAAAGGTTGTCAGAAAACGTTTAAATGTCGGGTTATATAAAGGGTATGTTAAGAGTATAAAACGTTGTCATAACCTTAAAACACATTTTTTGATTATCTACTGCTCAGCAAACAAAAATGTTTTACAGAAAATGTTTAAATGTCGGGTTATATAAAGGGTATAAAAACGTTTTAATAACATTCCAAAAACATTCTTGAAAACTTAATACAAAACATTCTAAACAGAATGTTATTTTGGGGTTGAAAAAATGTTTTGCGAAAAATGTTTGCCCAAAATATTTTCAATAACGTTTTAAAAACGTTTTCATGACCTTTATATAACCCGACATTTAAATGTTATTAAAAGGTTTTGAAAATAACATTTTAAAAACATTTCTGTGTTTGCTGGGTTCAAACATTTTCACATAATGTTATTTAAGTATTGACACAATGTTTGGCAAAAATGTGTACAAAAATAGTTTACAATAACATTTTTGAAAACATTTAAAAATATTGTTGTAGTGTGTTTTCATACAAAACGTTTTAAAACGTTATCATGACCTTTATATAACCCGACATTTTAATGTTATTAAAACGTTTTTACCTAAACCAAAAGCCAAAATATAACTTATTTAAAACGTTTTTAAAACGTTTTTGTGTTTGCTGGGTAGGTAATTCATTGTAAAATGTAGGATATAATTTAATTTAAATTTGGTATACTTATGATAAATTTATTTATTTGAATTGAAGTGTTTAAAAATGACGTAAAACAATGATGTCGCCTGTGTTATGTGAGGCATTAGATGCATTTACGCATCGCGCACACTAGCACAATTAAACATGAATTTACAAATGGAAACATGACATGCATAGGCAGATATACCAGAGTAAAAACTCCGGACATACCTGCCTGTGCGGGGACTTGAACTCCAGATCTCTCAATATATAGAGTATATTGAAGTCTTATTATGTTTATGATTAACTGAGACGTCGTCATGGTATTCATATAATGTTTACAAACTTTGGAAGTAAACATTTAAACTGAACGATGTACCAAAATTTACTTCAAGGCGTTATGATTGTGTGGTATACATAGCACAAAAAACTCCACATTTGTTTGCATGCGAAGTGATAGTACATCAACCTTAAACGCGAGGAAACGTTTGACTTATCCACAATTTTACATGTTTATTTTGATATAGAAAAGTTTTCGAAAATGATCGGGATGCCTATAATAGTTGTTGGAAAAAGTTCTTTGAAAAGAGATAGGCCCATGCCTATAGCAGCATCCTGGGTGTATTCATTACATTTTAAGCTAAACACGGGCTTGGGAGAACACTGTTTTAAATTGTTTTCTTTACGTTTAGATAGAAATTTACATTTTTATCCTCGTAATCCGGTTACCAATATAGGTTTACCACGCACTTATTTTCCATATGCAATAGGTTCTTGTCAGACTAGCATACAAACTTTTAAAATGTTTGTAAAAGATAAATACTATAATAAATGCGTGGGTCCAAGCGCAAGCTGAAAACATAAAGCCTTTACCTAAAAATTAACACACATCATTGTGGGAAAAACCTGACCTAAATATTGTATTCCTGTGTAAGAAATGTAACTTTACTGATAAGTTTCAATTTGGTCTTGGACTACTACACTAAGTAAGTCTTATATATGTTAAATGTAAACTAAATCGGTCGAACCTTGTGTGTTTTGTCTAGACCAAGCTAAGTGTAAGACTGATAACTTGATTATTTCAAAGGTCATGATTCCGTGTGGGACTTGAGAGACCAATATCTGATTGTCACAAACAACTCAAAATAATCATTACGTATTCGACATTAGAGGAGCTTTTCATTAAAGCACAAACGTTATGCGTCGAGAGAGGGCAACTCCTGGTGCCTGGACATTTATTCGCTAGGTCGAAAATGAACTGTTTGGCAGGATATTTAAAGGTAAAAAATATAGTATAAGGTTCTAATTCTAAAATTTAAGAAAGCAGTTTCTAGTTTTTGTCTTTATAACATAAGCAATTTTATAGAAAATTTGGACATTTAAGGTAAGTTGTTATGATGGACGAAAAAATATTGGCATGCAAAAATCAAATTTGGCGCTTTTCTCAAAATCTGCTTTTAGATTACTTGCATCATTTCCTTCTGAAAATGTATACTTTTATGTACATATCATTCACTACATCTAAAGATACAATACAAAAAAGTTCCAACTTATAGCGGGTTCCCTTAAATATGAGTGAAAATAACACAAAAATATGTCGTCAAATGAATTTATTCTCTAGTCGCTACGATCGCAGCCCCTTGAGACCAGGTTCACCAAAATATAACTTAAGATCAGGCGATAATAGGACACGCGTCACGTGACGTACGAGGCTGGCAAAACTACAAGTTGAAAGCACGTACAAAATAGACCGTTATCAATTACAAATTGAAAAACAAGTTACTTACAGCGGAGTTCGTTGTCAAACTCCAACAGTTTTAGAATAACATCATTTTGATTTGCCAACACATAATACATTTAGAATTGTTTGTGAAAATTTCAAGAATACGTTTAAATACAATGCAAACATAAAAATAGTGATACAGTAGCGTAGCGTGAGTGATCCTATGGCGGGGTGGGTTGGGCACCGATCATGATTGGGGGCACCATGTAATCACACTAATAAAATGTGTATACACACATATTTTGGAGCAATTGCTAACATAGATTTTCGTTTCTATATCAAATTATTCATCTTTTTCTGAATTTTTTGTGGTAATTTTAATTCTATAAAATGTAGATTTGTGTACAAATTGAGGGCGCTATTTATATATATTTTAAATTTAAATTAGCCAAATAATAAGACTTATACCTTACATTTCATGATAAAAAGTTTTAAAAAAAATCCCTTGTTACTTGTTAGTCTGTTTGCTGATGTTATAACCCCTATCTTGTAAAGACGCAAAAAACGATTTTGGATAAATAGCGCCATCATTGTTCAACTTTTCTTTAAAAATGACTCAGTTTTACATGGCATCAAACAACCGTGATGGGGAGCACAAGCCATTTTGACAATTTTCCTATGGGATTTTCTAAAGTGTCAAATCAATTTGGGGACACGTGCCTCCTGCCCCTATTGAACTTCGACTGCATTAACTCTGAAGAGGGACATCACATGACAATACAAATTGCATCAAAATTGTCAATTAAGTATGTTATATATGTTAAGGGGAGTAATTTGAGACTATAGTTTCGATGAAACCGGACCATTTTGAAAATTTGACTTGACATATTTGACATACGGTATGACCTATTCGATGTTGTAACTCCTGAACTAAGTACCGTAGAACAACTGACCTTTTTATTCCCCCTCCCACACACACATTTTCCTATAACATCTAATCAAAGCTCAACACAGTCTACAACCGTTCAATTCTGCTACTAATGTGCACTTTCCCGGTTACAGATCCGCGCTTTGCACAAAGTTAACAATTTAAGGTCTCGTCTCATACACATCCACGTAACACCAATTAAACTCAGTAGCTACAGGAAATAGATTCTATCCACTTAATGAAATATATCCAAAAGCAAACTACTTAGTTGAAGTTTAAAGAGAGAACCGTTACTCTGAAGAGGTCCATGAAAATACAAATTACACCAAAATTGTGAATTAAAGACCCATTCAGTGATCCTAGCGAAAGTGTAAAAAAATTTAAATTGTTTATAAATTGCTTAAAAGTGAAGGATAAGTCATTGAAATTGTCATTTGTTTTTTTTTAATGAAAAAATTGGCAAAACATAAAGAAAACAGCAGTATTAACGAAGTTGAAGCCCCATTCATATGAATGGCCTAGTGGACCAAAAAATGTGTAAGATTATACGTGTAACCTTACACGTGTAAGATGGCATCTTACACGTGTTAAAACCTAGCGAGATGCTTAAATTGACGAATCATATATAAAGAACCAATATTTAAACCGAAATAACCTATCATTTTACGCGTATTCATATACGACCAATGAAATCTCGCCATAACATTTCTTATACGCGTAAGAATTGCCTATTAGGGATGGACGGTATTCCAATGTGACTGGTACATACGACGTCTCAGACTGACACGTAATGTCATGAATGTTAACATGTGAAAGCGCGTCAGAATATACCTATAAAAATGAGTCTCAAATTATATTGTATGCCATTGTAATTTGTATTGTCAATTATAATACATACACCTGTACGGTACATCACTTTTATCAGTCATGCCTTACCCTTTTCATGCGGATATAGTATGTTTCGTGTACTAAAATTTATTTAAGCTTAAACTACGAGTAGCACTCATACAAATTACAAAATGTCTCGTTTACTATATTACAACTCTCCTTGTCTTCGGTACGCCGCCAATAATATCGCGTATCGTCCATCACTAAAATCCATATCTTATGCGTATAAGAAGTCGTGGGTGTTACAAATCACATAACATCTTTATATATTATTGGTCGAACTTTGTTACGCGTGAGATGATTGGCTGTTTGTGATTTCTTACTCTGTGATTCGTCAATTTGAGAATCCCGCTTCAATGTTACACGTATAAGATGCAACCTTACACGTGTAAGATGCAATCTTACGCGTATAAGATGCAATCTTACACGTATAACCTTACACGTTTATGGAAGCATAAGTGTATCATTTTGAGCAAAACCCAAGAATCGGTCGCTATACCCTGGTTTTGCCAGCCCATTCTTAGGTTTTGCTCCCCAAACTAAGGAATAGCTCAGCAAAACTCAAATCGGGTAGCGATTCTAGGGTTTTGCTATCCATTCCTAAGAATGGGCAGCAATACTATGGTATAGCCGCCGAATCTTGGGTTTAGCCAGGCAAAACTCAAATCCGGGTAGCTATTCTAAGGTTTTGAAGCCCATTCCTAGGAATAGCCCGCAAAACCAGGGTATAGCACCCGAATCTTAGGTTTGGCTCGGTAAAACTCAAATCGGGGAGCAATTTTAGAGTTTTGAAGCCCATTCCTAGGAATAGCAAGCAAAACCCAAGAATGGGCTATTGAAACCCAGGTATAGCGACCAATTCTTGGGTTTTGCTCCCCAAACCAAGGAATAGGCAGCAAAACCACAGTTTTGCTCGTAAATGATACACTTGTGCCGCTAAACCCCGGATTCGCAGCTGAAAAGAAGTTTTGCTCGTAAAGCCGAAGGACTTCTAATTATATTAATACGAATTTACGAGATATGGTAAAATTCCGCAAATGTCATTAATGCTCTGCGTGCTGGCCATTGCCTTCCGCATAAAAAGTCCAAGTTTTTAGATATTTTCTCAAAATATCAAGAGCTATCTCAAGAACCACTGAACCAATACTAGACTTGCTTGTACTCATTTCAATGCATTTTTCATGCTGATTGCTGATATGGTCATGAAAATTTACAGTTCGGAAATTTTTAAAATTTGTTTTAATATACCTGTCGTCTGAAGTCGACTCGACACCCGCGTGGAGAGGGTTAATTAACTAACCTTGTAGTGACATAAATGTTACCATGTGGTAAAAAGTGTATTAAAGAGCCATGCCTAGTAAATAATCAAGTAAAATACATGTTTTTAAAACACATGAAAGTGAATTGTTGGATTGTCTTCACGATATTGTTTTTATCATGTTCATCACTACATTCACTGCCACGTATGTAAATAAAGAAATAAAGAAATAAAGAAATAAAGAAATAAAGAAATAAAGAAATAAAGAAATAAAGAAATAAAGAAATAAAGAAATAAAGAAATAAAGAAATAAAGAAATAAAGAAATAAAGAAATAAAGAAAGAAATAAAGAAATACCTGTGTCATAAATGATTACACCCCTCCCTATTTTCTACTGTAAACAATATTTATTTTCAAAATACACTTTTTAATAGACTATTTATTTTCACTTCAGCTCAATTTAGCTGTTGTATTTGTAATTGCAATTAGATACTGTGCGTGTAAAAACATGATTTTAAATATAAATTTTGTATATTAAAGCCATATTATAACATTTCTGTAAAAATAGATTAGTATCATATATACACGCTGTTCGACACTGACACCGTATAAACAAGAACAAATGTATACGGTACCGTATCAAATTGCGGAATCACAACTGATTCAGTGTTTTCAGACCCGATTCAGGGTTTCCAAGCCCGATTCAAGATTTCCATAGCTAAACCCTGGAATGGGGAGCGAAACTAGGGTTTTGCGGCTAAACCCTGGTTTTGCTCGCTATTCTTAGGAATAGCCCAAAACCATAGAATCGCTACCCGATTTGAGTTTTACCGAGCTAAACCTAAGATTCGGAGGCTATACCATGGTATTGCTAGCTATTCCTAGGAATGGGCTTCAAAACTCTAGAATTGCTCCCCGATTTGAGTTTCACCGTGCTAAACCTAAGATTCGGGGCTATACCCTGGTTTTGCGGGCTATTCCTAGGAATGGGCTTCAAAACCTTAGAATAGCTACCCGGATTTGAGTTTTGCTTGGCTAAACCCAAGATTCGGAGGCTATACTATAGTATTGCTGCCCATTCTTAGGAATGGCCTGCAAAACCCTAGAATTGCTACCCGATTTGAGTTTTGGTGAGCTATTCCTTAGTTTGGGGAGCAAACCCCAAGAATGGGCTGGCGAAACCCGGGTATAGCGACCGATTCTTGGGTTTTGCTCAAAATGATACACTTATGCTTCCATACACGTTTGTCTTACACGTTTTTTGGACCACTTGGCCATTCATACATTCAAATACATGCAGCTAATTTAGATACTTTCAGTATCTAAATTACAGATTCATGTAAATTCCTTATTTTTGTCTTATAAACATGGCTTTCGGCTGAACTAATAGCAGGCTATGTTTACATATTTATGACAATGACAAAGGTACCAAAATCCTAATTTTGATGATTTTTACGATCGTCCGGATGAGCAAATCACTGAATGGGCCTTTAAGTATAGGTTTGAGATTTCTTTTGTGAAGGGGAGTAATTTGAGATTAGTTTCGATGAAATTGGGCCATTTTTAAAATTTGACCTTAGCAATTGACTTTTTTAATTCCTAGCGATGAGTAGGCAGTTTTTGAGTTTTGGCCATTATGACCTTCGACCTCTCATGAGCATAATAGAAAAATGGAACCAATTCTAGTTTTATTATTTGTGGTCTAAGGATGCCAACAAAATAATATTGGTTCCACTAATGTAGAAAATACAATACCCCAAAATCATAGCGCCATATGTGATGTGGTATATCGAAAGCAGACACTTTTGGGCAGGGTCGTAAATGGAGAAATAGCAAAAATTGTGCCCGGGGGTGATTTTTTCACAATTTTGATTTGTTGCAAATTTGTGATGTTAATAATATTTAAAATATCGTCTGATAGTTTCAGACCGGAATATAAATTGCATCTGGTATTTTTCAGACGTTATTCAAGGTTATTCCTACTCAACATTGTCAATAATATTTTTAAAGGCCGAAATTTCATTATTATAATACCATAACTTACGAACTCAATATCTTCGCTTAGGAACCCAGCAAACACAAAAACGTTTTAAAAACGTTTTAAATAAGTCATATTGTGGCTTTTGGTTTAGGTAAAAACGTTTTAATAACATTAAAATGTCGGGTTATATAAAGGTCATGATAACGTTTTAAAACGTTTTGTATGAAAAAACACACTACAACAATATTTTTAAATGTTTTCAAAAATGTTATTGTAAACTATTTTTGCAAACATTTTTGCCAAATATTGTGTCAATACTTAAATAACATTATGTTAAAATATTTGAACCCAGCAAGCACAAAAATGTTCTCCAAATGTTTTTTCAAAACCTTTTAATAACATTTAAATGTCGGGTTATATAAAGGTCATGAAAATGTTTTTAAAACGTTATTGAAAATATTTTGGGCAAACATTTTTCGCAAAATATTTTTTCAACCCCAAAATAACATTCTCTTTAGAATGTTTTGCATCAAGTTTTCAGGAATGTTTTTGGAATGTTATTTGAATGTTTTTATACCCTTTATATAACCCGACATTTAAACGTTTTTTGTAAAACATTTTTGTTTGCTGAGCAGTAGATTATCATAAAATGTTTTTTAAGGTTATGAAAACGTTTTATAACCTTAATATACCCTTTATATAACCCGACATTTAAACGTTTTCTGGCAACCTTTTATAACCTTTTGCGAATGATGTCGAAAACGTTTTGTGTTTGCTGGGAAGGGCCGATTTCATCGGTGGAAACGCCCGGTGGAAACGGCGTTGTAGAGCAAAATATCTCAATATTCAAGATATGTAAAACACTCAAAATTTATAACTTGCCCAAAAGCGTCTATTTTTGATATACGACGTACCACGTCACATAATACTAAGAAATCACTTTCTGGCCATCCATCAAATTCTTAAGGAATAGCGTTAGGGTTAGGATTAACGATTGATATAAGTGATCTTAATCAAACAAACTGATCCGGAATTAGCATATAGCTTTCCTTTGATTAGGATTGGTGCATAATAATAAGAGGTGTGACACATTCGAATAAAAAATAACATAGATCAGGATGCATTGTCTAAACTTTCCCACTTTGTCGAGAAATGTGGCTGATTAATAAAACATTCTGGAGCATAGTGCGAAGACTTTGCAATTTGCGCGAGTTACTGCATGGGTTGAAAATCTCTATAAAACGGATATAAGTAGATCATGAGCGATAACTTCTTCACAATGTTTTACTATTTAACTTGCTGTATAATTTGTTAAAAATGTGAAAAACCTTAATAATTTATCCGTTAGCCTCATCTATTTTTATATGTGGAAAGTCATTTTAGGAGTATTATTGTCTTGATATTTCATTTTTAACAGGTTTATTCTGGAGCTTGAATCTCAACAACGATGAATTGTTGAACACTTACGGGACTATCAAACACTTACTTTGTTCCGTTATTTAATGAAGAACATCAATCACGCTTGTCTTAAAAGTATAATACTATTAGCAGATAAATTATGTTAAAATAGTGAGAACACCATTACTGCAGATGGTGTGTCAAAATCAATCATTATAATCTTCATCATGATGTAAGGTATTTGTTCTTGCAACTGCAATTATTCATTTGATTTCATCAAAAATATTACTTTCCTTAATGTATTCTATTTGCTCTCAAGAGGTGCATTAATTTTGCATAGCCTGCTTTAGATGACGACGCTTTTTGATGGACAAGTCCAGAAAACATGCAGAATTAAGCGCGTTTCTTTTCTTTTAGAGAAATATGATCATGTCATTATTCTCTCGAGGAAACCGTCTAGTAATGCATTTGCAAAATGAACTACATGTTAAAGTACGTGAACAAATGGATCTTCAAAAGACCCTAGCTTTAAATTGGGAGTTCTCTCTATCAAGATGTGCCTGCGGATATGTCTGGGTTATCACAAACTTAAAAGTCCAAACCTTCGTATTGCCGTTAGATATATAAAGGAAATACACTTACCGTTGCCCTTCTTTTTTCCGCTGGACGACGACGGACCCATCATGTACCTACTTCGTCGCCAAATTGCCACAATCATAACAATGTAACAGATGGCTATGACTATCAATGGAATGTAGAAGAATCCAAAAACAACATACATGGTGTAGGCTTTATAGGGCCAGGTCCCTGGTACGAGTGCAGGTGGAACACAGTGGGGGAGCACAGGATCATCAGAACTTTGTTTGATTTCAACTATTTTAAAGACGATGGCAGATGTTATGGATAAGAACAGAGGAAGTGACCATGCTGAAGCCGCCATTATTTTCGATCTTTTGCCTGAAAAGAAAGCAAGAAATGTAAAAAAAGTGGATTAAGTAGGTAAAATAACTGATTGAAGAATAACATATAGGACAAACTAAATGATAATCCATTAAAATTACAACATTCAGAGATGAAGTGGACAGTAAAGCGCGCTTCAGACTCCGAGTATTGTACGTACAATATTGTATGTACAATATGTACGTTATTTAATCTATTGCCATTCTATTTCCAGTAATGTTTAAGTTCTAACGAATATATAAAAAAAAAAAATCGATAATATGTTACATACAATATCTAGCAGAAATATATTATCGATTTTACGTCATCAAACATTCGTTAGAACTTAAACATTACTGGAAATAGAATGGCAATAGATTAAATAACGTACATATTGTACATACAATATTGTACGTACAATAAAAAGTCTGTATACTGCTTAAGTCTAGATATTATAAGGACGTGTCTCACGCACGTATAATAAGAAAACATTGTTACTATGGCATATTTTCAATTGTTCAAACACTCACCACTTGTGTTAACTTGTCACAAACACAGGCTAGAAATTCAAATTCCAATCAATAAGCAAAAGATTTATCAAAAGTATACCATGGGGTCAACAGCACTTTGAAATGAAAAGGCGCAATAAATCTAAAAGCTGAAAACAGATTGAGTGTTGCATACCATGAAATGGTGGCTCACAATGTCTTCTCAATCCAAATTAATCTTGACAGTTATATAAGTCAACCATGTTCCAGTCATTTGTCAGAAAACGTAATTTCATTTAGACTGTTCCGGTCTAACTTCATTTAAGTAAAACCTTTCGTTTTATATCCGTGATAAAAGCAGGGTTATTCATCATCAATTGGTAGCTAAGGATTGATTGATTTAGTTAATATGAATCAACTATGACATTAAACATGTTCAACCAAATAAATGTTGTTAAACCAAAATGAATATTACGAGTTCAACGACGTTCATTGCATGTGTGATTTGTTTGTTCATTCTTTCCTCCAGTATTGATATTCTCATACAAATATTCTGGTTACATCAGAGTTATATTAGAAGTTGTGTTGTTTTTCCTATTGGTATATGGCAAATGGCTACCATACATAGTTGTAGCAGACATGGCCAGCCACTTTACAATTGTTTGGAAGTTGTAACAAACCTAAAATTAAAGCGAATAGAAACTAATTTTATTGAAACTGTGGACATATGATAGCCTTATGTGTCAGTTTTTGATACCTGTTTGACGCTTAGGGTATTGTCAAATTCTGATTTGGAGTTTTTTAAAAATATTACAAACAACCAGAAGTTATATGTTTAAACACAACAAAATTATAACCCATTACGACTAATCTATACTGATTACTTGAAGGGATAAAAATTGATGAATAAGAGGGCTGCAACAGAATACATGGGTATTTCTCCTTCCTGAAAGAAGTATTTCAATTCAGAGATCTGATGAAAAGTAATCAAGAAAATATATCTACCGTAAAACCTCGTCTACAAGCATATATAGTGTTTTTGATGAACGCTAAATTAATACGAAACAAGCGTAAATATGCCAATTGGTCTTACAATAATACTTGTTTGTATATGCTTGGATCTGTAATTTATTTGCTCAAACTTCATAGTGGCGCCTGGATTCATTCAACTTTCATCAGAAGCATTCTATATGCTTGTAGACGAGGTTTTACGGTATATTATCAAAATGTTTGGTACCCAGCAGATTACAGAGATCATCACAATTCTGCCACATCAAAATACAACAAACGATCCACCTAGTTTGCCTATTAATGGTGTACGAGAAAGGTCATTAAACTATAAACTGCTGTCATTTCAAGATGATGTAAATGTTGCATTTGGAAGAAGCTAGCCTTTCAATAAATGTGAAAACTACTGGGTACCAATCATTTTGATACAGCCTGTAGACAAACGATTCATTAGAAAACCAAAGTCTCTCTCATATCAAGTTTTTGACGACATTGATATTCATCCTACAGTCAGGCTGTTTTGACATGCATACTTCAAAGATGTTCAGTGATGCAGCTTTATTGTACTTTAGCATAGTCTGCTTATCAAGCATTGCTCAAGGCTGTTAAACCAACGCAGTCTACTTGTTAAAGTTGGCCTGACAAAACCACTATTAACCATCAATCTTTTAATGTTCTTCGGCTATAAAACGAGACTTCTAGCACAATTTTAAAGCGCATTTTGCGAGATACATTTATTTCATTGACTTGGATAAAACCATTGACATTGGCAAAATCCATGCATAGTTGTAGCAGACATGACCAGCCACTTTACAATTGTTTGGGATGTAATAGATAAAATTAAAGCGAATAGAAACTAATTTTTTGAAACTGTGGACATATGAAAGCCTTATGTGTCAGTTTTTGATACCTGTTTGACACTTAGGGTATTGTCAAATTCTGATTTGGAGTTTTAAATATTAATATTGTAACAAACAACCAGAAGTTATATGTTTAAACAGAACAAAATCAACCCATTACGACTAATCTATACTGATTACTTGAAGGGCTAGAAATTGATGAATAAAAGGGCTGCAACAGAATACATGGGCATTTCTCCTTCCTGAAAGGAAGTTCTGATAAAAAGTAAGCAAGAAAAATATCTTTATTATCTAAATGTTTGGTACCCAACAGATTAGAGATCATCACAATTCTGCCACATCAAAATACAACAAACGATCCACCTAGTTTGCCTATTAATGGTGTACGAGAAAGGTCATTAAACTATAAACTGCTGTCATTTCAAGATGATGTAAATGTTGCATTTGGAAGAAGCTAGTGAAAACTACTGGGTACCAATCATTTTGATACAGCCTGTAGACAAACGATTCATTACAAAACCAAAGTCTCTCTCATATCAAGTTTTTGACGACATTGATATTCATCCTACAGTATGTGTTGACATGCATACTTCAAAGATGTTCAATGATGCAGCTTTATTGTACTTTAGCATAGTCTGTTTATCAAGCATTGCTCAAGGCTGTTAAACCAACGCAGTCTACTTGTTAAAGTTGGCCTGACAAAACCACTATTAACCTCATCAATCTTTCAATGTTCTTCGGCTATAAAACGAGACTTCTAGCACAATTTTAAAGCGCATTTTGCGAGGTACATTTATTTCATTGACTTGGATAAAACCATTGACATCTAAGAAATAAATTCAAATAAGTCAGAAGATTGCAGTTTGATATTTTGTGTCATCTCAATAATATTGCATAGATTTGTAAATATGATAGTTGAAATTGAAGTTTGTGCTAGATTGTGCTATAAGAAATGTTGAAATATTTACGCATTTATTACATAGATTTGTTATTAAAATTTCGGAACACCACTGTGAATAATAAGAAAAAAGTGGCATTGTGTAATTAAAAACTCCCAATTTGACTAAGAGTGTGGTTGCCACGTTTAAAGCTACGGAAGTAGCAATTTGTAATGGTCATCAACTTGATAAATTAATGAACATCGGGTATCAAAAAAAAGTATCCAATGTCGGTCCAATTATAACATTATTATAACCGCAACATCCTTTTAATATCGTTTTGGATAGCGCAAGCAGGAAGAAATTGAATTGTGAATTCCTCAAGCAGGTTGGAGTATAAAGCATAGCAAGGAAAACGACTCACGAGATGTTTTGAAATACAACCACCGAGTCTGACGTGTTTTAGGCAAAACACTTGAAATAAGATATGAATATTCATTATAAATTCATAGAGAATACCTTATACGAGTTCTAGGGTCTCTGATCTGGTTTAGTTTACATTGGCATAAAATTACATATTTATTGGGTTGTTTGCCACAAGCACTTTTGCATCAGTAAACAGGTGCGACGTTGTACTCAAGTTTGCAGTAGGTAATAGCATCGCAATGTTGCACAAGAAAAAAATGTTGGCGTTATTTTAGGTTTCCAAATTCAATTCCGCAGTCTTAACATAAAAATACACCAATACATATATCAAGCTAGTATCAACTACTGAAATTAGAAAAAAAAGACATATGGAACAACATACGTATTTTATTTATTGTATCGCGCGGGAGCTCGATACTATTAGGGTTTTACTTCTGAAATCGACAGAGCGAAATTTCTGTGTTGGAAAAATAAAGAGATAATGGTGGAGAAAATATGATTAGGACTGCCTTTTTTTTAAATATCAAAGTAGCTGTGAGGAAACATGAAGTTATGCATACGGGCGAGAAGCCTTTTAGATGTACAGTTCGTAACAAAGTTTTCACAGATTCAATTAATTTGAAGACTCATGAACGTTTATGCTGAAGGTAACTCATAAAAAATACAAGGTTTGTCTCAGAGACCCGCAAGCATTATATCTTCAACAGGTCTTTTGTTGTAAGGAGAAGTCATTTCTTCGGATATAATAATATCAACAATATCAATCAGATACTTCAGTTTAATTTTCTTTGCTTACAAGAATTTCCTCATAAACTAAAACGGAAAATATAAGATATTTTAATATCTTATATTAAAAACCCTTAAACTAACTGGGTCCATTATTGTGGTGTATTAGCAAACCAAAATGAACGAGGGATATCTTGCACGTAGGCATTGGTGTGTCGGCCCCGTTCCGGGTCCAAGATGTCCGTTGGAAATTCACCCCCCCGTTATCCCTAATATAATATGTATTAGTAATTTCCATTTAATGTCATTGAGTATATTGATGGGTAGCCATTAAAACTCTTATGACACACTCCAAGTTTATGATATCTTATTCGCAATGTGCACCACTAACTTTGCAGCTTGTTGTTTATCAATCAGATAATTGTTTAAGTGTAATTTTGTACAGGGTTCATGAATATGCTTGATTGTTATATCAGTGGAAACCTCTGGCTACATAATTAAATGTATATGTACAATAAATTCTTGCAGCTTAATTCGTTTAGCAAAGATATCGTGAAATTTGAATTTCGTTCTGGTATACCAGAACGTGGAATTACAACACATTGTCTATGGAGCAGTGTAAAACACACAATCATGCATTACTCGCAAACGCAAAATCGGAATCAACTGAAATTTTGGGGAGGGGATAAGCCTTTTTCGTGGATATATACTGAAAAATGTCATAAAAATAGGATGCTAGGATCATAAAATACTCCTTTAAAAGGTTTTTGAGCTTTGTAATGCTTTATTGTTATGTTGTTGCACCAATATGGCTGTGGCGTGGGCAATTTAAGAACCTAAGATATAACTGATTATGCGATGATAAGATATAACCATAAATTCTTACAGTATGGGGGATTTGCTTCTAGAGTATTTTTCAACCACTAACCATAAATTCTTATAGTATGGGAGATTTGTTTCCAGAGTATTTTTAGAGCAGCCAGACTCTCATTATCATGGTTATCAAGAACACTCACTCCATGTAGAGTGGACACTGCCTCAAGCTTTAACATTACGTGTTATATAGAACACAGCTTAAAGCTTTCGATAAGAGATATTGTACATTATATTTTTGCCTCTAGTGAATATACATCATAAAGAGTTGGATTTTTGCAGATATATTAGTGACGGTGGTATCATATTCATCAAAGGGATTATGTGATCATTGACAAAAGACACTAAACCAAAATATCATCTTGGGACAAAACTCATGATTTCCTATATTTTCAAGGGCGCTTGGGAAAAACACGTACCCTCTCCAATACAATGATCTCGATTACGCAGTGTCTTCATAATCAACCCATGAGAAGCAAACTTACGCTAGGGTTATTACACTGTAGCTCAATAGCAATGAATGTCTCTGAAGGTGTCAATCCAAGGTTTGTTTATACCGGTATAATGGAAGTCACTGACATGTCATTACCCTAGTAGTTTGTCTGATTCAAGAAAATCGAATCCACATTAGTTTTTAAGATTCACTAGGCAGTTGTTAAGCATTCGCTTCTCACTTATTCCGATTAAAGAGAACAAGTGTGACTGTTTTACTTTAAGATTTCAAGAAAATATTAAAAATTTGTAATGTAATACCAATTAAAATAGTATATATGATCTACGTGATTGCGATTTGTTACAAGTTGCTGTTGCATTTTAGAGATATTGTCACTTGAATGAATGCAGTTGGTACTGCGAATGTCACTCACGTCACAAAATAATCCGTGCAATTTTGGCAAGATTTATTACACGAGTGCTTCCACTATGCCAAGCGAAACGCCAATTTCTGTACTTCACGGTAATACATTTATTTGTACTTACTAAATAATCTTAGCATAACCACAACATGGGCTTGACATTCGGGATGTGTTCCCTCGAAATTAGCGTAAAGTCACAAGTTGATGGTTTTGAGACCTTATTGTTGAGTTACTGTTCTTTTGTCACATGTTAGTGGTATGTCCTTTGTGAATTGGGACATACCATGCCGTACTCTGTATTCAATTCTGCCTCCGTTCACAAAGGAAGGACATACCACTGCCAATACTAGTGTCATCAAGCAAAGAATATCAACTCAACAGTTGGAACATTTCAAAACTCCCAACATAGGACTTTACGTCATTAGAGCAGGTCACATTTGACAACATACTTTATATTTTACTTATTAAACTTCGTATGGCTATATAAGCTTATCATATTTCGTTTTGTCACACTAAAATAAGACGACCTTGAGTTTCTATTAGCAGAAGCAACAGGCTAGATATCCTTTGATTGTATCGTGGTGTTGTATCATATAAGCGAATGTAATTTATTTTAAAATATGATGTATATTACACGGGCATTATTCCATTATAGATCATCCCAGCGTCTCAAAGAAGCCTTTAACAAGTACAGTTATGTTAATGAAGTGCCAAAGTATCTAAGTTTTGTACGAGTATATCTAAATGCTAATTGCAATTATTTAAGTCGGACAATTCTTATGCAGCAATAGTTTGCTACAACGGTTGCCCTTAGATTCAACTCTATGGCTTTTGAAGATGTAAGCGCATTATGAATGGTTATCTTTAATACTGTCAATCTACATTTAATTTCAGCATTGCTGTCGTTTCTGATGTTGATAAATATTTGTCCTTCCTCTATCTTTTTACCCTCCTAGTGGAACCAATTGCTATTGCCTCTCTGTCGTGTACTAAGAGATCTTCGTCTCCTTGGAATTACGAAGCGGATGATCCTCTTCTCGCTTGCTGGCTTAACATGTTTTAATAGTTCAGCAACCCATTGCAGGGTTTGGGCAATTTAGAAACGCATAAACTAGTTCTATCATCTAAGCCTGTTCTACAAAGCTCCCACAGAGTAACAGTTGGTCGGAAGTTATAGCACGTCTGACTGTGTAAGAAACAGAGCTCAAAGAAGAGTGTAAACAGCTCTTTTATGAAAACTTATAACTCCAAAATATTACATTGGACAAACAGGCCGTCAACTAGGGCGACGTTTAAAAGAACATAGATCTATTGGCCCGCCTCAGCCCCGGGGCCTCAGCATGCAGAACCCCTTTTGCGGCCACAGAATACAGTACCGACTTACGGCACTCCATAGATTGGGACAATATCAAAGTGCTAAACATTTTTGTGCTGAATGAAAATTTTAAGTGCTCATAATAAGTGATAATATGAATCATTTGGCTATACTATTCCATTTGAACTCCATACACCCTCAATGGAAGGGGTTTTAAACAGAGTCACCAATTCATGTACCCTATTTGAAATGTACACCATTATAATCAATCATCCTTTAGTATTCGGATAATAATCATCACAGTAATCATTATTCATTTTGCAAATTTTTCCGAAATATTTTAAATATGTTTTATTTGTAGGCAAGTAGCAGCTTGTAATGGCCATCACCTCTAGTCAAGGTAATAATACCGGCCAATAGCATACAGAATAATAATAAGCTTCTCAGCTTCTCAATATCGTTTTGGATAACACAAACAGGAACAAATTGAAGTGCGAAATCCTAAAGCAGTTTCGAGTATTAAGCATAGCAAGGAAAACGAGATGTTTTGAAAAACAACCATCAAGTCTCACGTGTTTTAGGCAAAACACTTGAAATGTGGATATTCATTATAAATTCATAAAGTACCTCATACTAGTTCTAGTCTCTCTGGTGTAGGTTACAATCGCATAAAATTACATATTTATTGGGTTGTTTGCCACAAGCACTTTTGCATCAGTAAACAGGTGCGACCTTGTACTCAAGTTTGCAGTAGGTGGTAACGTCGCAATGTTGTACAGGAAACAAGTCTAACGTTATTTTAGGTTTCCAAATTCACTTAAGCTATCTTAGCAGAAAAATACACAAATACTTTTATATCAAGCTAGTATCAACAATTGAATCACCTGAAAAGAAATATGGAGCAGACATACGTATAGTCTTTTCTTGTAAGAAATTTTACCGAATTTTATGGAATATCAATTAGCTTGTAGTAATTGGATACTATTGGTTTAAACTCAATTTACTTAATGGAAAATTTAAGGTACTAAACATTTAAACTTATTTGGTAAATAATACGGTGTATTTGTAGCCAAATGAGCTGGACACTCAGATCCTATTCGCAATATGCATCACTAACTTTTCATATGCATTATTTATTGCTTGCAGCGAAACTATCAATCAGATAACTGTTCAAGTGTAATCTTTTTCAGAGTGCATGAATATGTCCCGTGAATATGTTTCATTTGGTCTTCTGAAAGAATTTAATAATGCATTCTGCAAAAAGATGCCCATTCACATTGCCGTATGTTGTCAATCTTTAAGGGTTAATGTACATTTGTACAGTCTGATTTGGTATCAAGATAAATGCTATATATTTCAAGGTCATCTTGTAATTCCGAGGAGTTGTAAATTCAAAAAGAGTCCTTAGATATTTGAACTTAGATTAGAGATAAGCAATGAAAAACTGTAAACATTTTTAAAAACTTTCAATACATTGGCTACAAGAGTTTTAATCTTTGTTTATAATGCGAATTTGTTTGCTATCAAAGCGGCATTACTTTTTTGCCCTTTGTTATGTTGAGTGTTTCCCAACTATGGGACAGGCCCTCACAATTTAAGAATTTAAACTATAACTGAGTATGTGATGATTAGGTATTCAACTACCAATCACAAATTCCTGTGGGGTAGTACTCACTTATTTTGAAAGCAGCCAAACATTCATTATCAAAAACACTTACTTTTCTTAGAGTGGACACTGCCCCCAGCTTAAAGCTTCGATAAGATATATCATTGTACATTATTGTTTTGCCGCTAGTAAATATAAATCATAAAGAGTTAGATTCTGTCAGATATATTAGTGACGGTGGTATTATATTCATCAAAGGGATTGGTACCCGCCAGGAGTACGGGTACAGGTCCCATATACGTTAGTATATCATACGATTTCGCCAAGTAGTATGAAATTTAAAAAGAGCAAAGTACTGCATTGTAGATTATACTGACCAAAAGTTGCAATGATTATTCGCCGAAATAATCAAGATAAAGTTCTTAATTGCGTTCGTTATAGCCTGTCCCTTTGACATTTTAAATCAATGATTGCCTCAAATCTTGGTCAATCAATGATAGCACTTAACCTAAATTAAGTTATATTGTTAAAACCCTTTCGTCCATTTATAGTGACCGAATTTGATAGCAAATGGTGCAGCTTTAATGTGTTTTGGAAAAAAAAAACCCGGTTCAAAGGAAAGAAATAACGAAGCGCCGTCTGTTATCCATTCTTGCGTGAATCCTTTTATGAAACTGTCATATTGCCGGAACAGGAGAGGGAAAGAAGAGTAAGGAAAAACACGTGCATGAAACAAACTGATATCTTGACTTTGTTCTGGCTATCCTAGTCGTAAAAAGACGCCTTATTCTATTACCTAAATACTATATATAGTGTCTTACATGTTTATATCGTACCCCCAACAGGCTATACACAATGTAAAAATTTTCATTTTCATAACACTGCAACGGAATTGCAGAATTACGACCACCTGGTGAGGAAAGGAATAACAAGAACTGTCTTTAAAAAGACAACGCCATGGATGAAGATCTAGGTACGCTAGCAATTATAATTTTGTGTGTGTGGCACAACTAACCGGGTGGGAAATATTGGTGTTTATTGGTAAATACCACCAATAACATACTAGAAAATACTCAAGAATTTTCAAGGAAATAGATATAAAGAAGGTGGCATACAACATACTAGACATTATAATGTATACAAAAGACTGAAACTTTCGTGTATCTTATGCCTACCTGTACACACCTACCTTTAACTTTCTCAGGTTTTATGAAAGGAGAACTTCTAAGAATTATTAGAAACTCCGGCAATATATAGAAGATGCATAAAAAGGCACTAAAGCAAAATATATTGGGACAATAATAAAGATTAAACTCAGGACGTACCATATTTTCAAGGGCGCTTTAAAGTGCCCTGTCCAATGCAACGATCTCAATTACGTAGTGGCTTCATAAACAACCCATGAGAAGCATTTAGAGACTTACGCTACAGGGTTATTACATTGTCGCGTAATAGCAATGAATGTCTCAGATGGTGTATATCCATGGTTTGTTTATAATGTATAATGAAAGTCACCGACGTCATTATCCTAGCAGTTTGTCTATTTTAATAAAATCGAACCCCAAATTAGTTTTTAAGATTAACAAGGCAGTCTTCGGGCGTTCGCATCCGGGATTCGCGTCTCAAATACGCCAATTAAAGAGAGAAGAAGTATATCACTATTTTACTTTTATTTTATACCAGAGTTTTTAAAGATTTTAAACACTTCTATCTTACTTTGGTGTATTACTTAATGATTTAAATAAAATAATTATACAACTCTGGAGGCATAATTTGTAAAAGCCAAGGGTCAGTACGAAGATGACTTGGTTAAGAGGCTAACGTCATCGGGACAATTGCTAAAGTGTATGTAATGACATGTTATCCTTTATGCAACGTTACAATCCGCACATGCCGCATGATAAACATTATAGAGCCAGTGATTTTTAAAATTTGATGAATCTGTCATAGTCCTTTCTTACTTACACAGTCAAAAGAAATAATTTATATCATGTATTTCGAAGACTTCATTTTTGACGCATTTTTGAGGCATTTGGTTTTATCAAGCTTCATGGTGTCTAGATTGTTTAACAGATGCCCTGGACATCTTTTCCAATTGCATATAAGTTAACATCAAATTAATTTGATGAAAAAAAATCGATTACTGGTAATTCATTTCCGCATTGTGCGGTTATTAAAGACCCATTCAGTGATCCCAGGGAAGTATACGCTCGTATATATATAGTATATAGTTCATACATTTTTTTTAACGTGAAGGATAAGTCATTTTCAGTTGGTATTTTTGAAAAGAAAAATTTGGCAAAAAACGAAGAAAACAGCAGTATTGACGAAGTTGAAGCCCCATTCAGACACATGTAGCTAATTTATATACTGTCAGTATATAAATTACAGATTCATGCAAATACCTTATTTTTCTTAAATACGCAGCTTTCGCCTGAAACACTGGCACGCTATGTTAGCTCATCTATGACAATGACTAAGGTACCAAAATCTGAACTTTGATGATTTTTACGATCGTCTGGATGAGCAAATAACTGAATGGGCATTTAAGAGGGGCGATCAGAGGAGTAATACCCTTTGAAATAAAATACTGAAATCCATTGATAAAACCATTATTTTAATTTAATGGACAACTTTCTCACGTTGCAGATTATTACGTATAACACATATACACGTCATTGTTTTTTATGCAATGTTGTACAAAAATAACCTATCTAGGGCAGCATAATTATATTAATCAAAAACTCGATAGTAATCCCATTTTTCATCTATTTGATATTAGTACTTATTTGGTGTTTCTTTACCATTGCATTATCAAATTTCCTGGCCACCTAGCAAACAAAGATCGGTTAAAATTTCCAAAGGTAATTAAGAAATCGCGAGCACTCTTTTATAATTGATAATTAGCATAAATTCATGAAGGGATTGTGGAAACGATAATATGAGTTTGACATTTAAATAATGCTTTACTTTTTAAAGTTCTTGTGGTACAAGCTTATCAAATTTCTGATTGTCACAACAGCGTCTAAGGCTACTTGATTGTATCGTGATGTTGAATCATAAACAGCGCATGTAATTGATTTTAAAATGTGATGGATGTTACAGAGACATTGCTCCAGATCATTCACGCGTTGCAAAGAAGCCCATGCATTTCTTTCCGATCCGAGAGGTTTTGATTTTAATTATGAGACTTTGTTTTTCTATGATGTATATTATGTGCCCAAATATCTCTTTATGCGTAATTTCCCCCAGTTGTTGTTTTTTCTTCTAAGCATTTAATTGTAATCATTTCAGTCAGACCATTCTTATATGTATATAGCAATGGCGAAACGGGGAAAGTGCATATTGAGCTCTTCGGACAACCATCTACTCTACAGAACATGTTTAGCACCTTATGAATGATTGTCCTTTCTATTGTCATTCGACGCTTAATTTCAGCATTCCTTTCGTATTGATGTTGATAAAGGATTCAAAGTACCCCCTCTATCTTCTTACAATCCCAGTGAGCCAATAAATTAGCTTGTATGTAAGATAAAGAGGGGTGGGTGGAACCCAATCACCATTGTCTCTGTGTGTCTCCATTGTCTCTATCTGTCACAGTTGTCTCTATCATGTAACATTATAGGGGATTTGCCATTTGGTCTAATACCATTTGGTCTAATATCCATTTTGTCTACATCCATTTCGTCTAAACCCATTAGGTATATATCCACTACGTCCAATAATCATTTGGTCCTTTATTCATTTGGTCCGATAACCATTTGATCCGATAACCATTTAGTCTAATAACCAATAAGTCTAAAACCATTTAGTCTAACAACCATTTAGTCTAATACTCATTTGGTCTATAACCAATAGGTCTAATACCCATTTGGTCTAATACCCATTTGGTCTACACACCATTTAGTCTTACAAGCATTAAGTGTATTAATAAATAGACGAAATGGTATTAGACTAACTGGTTATTAGACCATACGAGTATTAGACCTAACGGTTATTAGACCAAACGGTTATTAGACCAAATGGTTATTAATGAAATATTAGACCAAATGGTTATTAGACTATATGGTTAGTAGACATACCGTTATTAGACCAAACAATATTAGACTAAATGGACATAAGACTATATGATTATTAGAGTAACTGGCAATTAGCCTTTCTGGTAATAGACCAATTGAATATAGACTAAACGGGAATTAGACCAAATGGTATTAGACCAAATGGCAATAGACCACATTATATTCGTATCCTTGGTATTACGAACACCCGGGTACGAACATAACGAAGTGAACCTTCCCCTGACGTGCTATGGCTTGACATGTTGTAGTTTCATCAACCCATTGCAGGGTCTGGGCAGTTGTGATATTGTTAAGCGATTTGTGAACATTAAAAAAAAACTTGTTTCATCATCTAAGCTTGTTCTACAAACTTCCCACAAATTGGGTAGGCATTTTGCCAATTAATTTTTTATTCTACTCAATGAATACGGAAACCGCATGTTATAGCAATCAAATACAATAAGTGACAGTTAAAGGTTCATTGGGCTGCTATTCAATTTGAATTCCATACACCCACAATGTCAGAGATGACGTTAATCTCCCACACAGTGGCCACTAGTGGGTGTAGTTTTCAAAAATTGAGTCAGGTAAACCCATCTAAAATTAACACTCTCTGTGTAGAAGATTAAGGTCATGTATTCCATAGGGGGTGTGTAGATTTCAAATGGAATAACCAATATTGTCCGTTGATTTTAATAATTTTTTACAACTAAATTTCACATTTGTTAAAGAATGAACGTACAGACTTGACATTTAATATGGAATATTTTTTTCGCAAAATTCCAAGACTGGTCTGGAAGGCGTCTGCATGAACCACGCGGGCTAAATATTTATTGGGGTGTGTCGGGAGATGGTTTAAAATAATTGTTTGCCAGAAAATGTGCTTTCCATTCGTTTACATATGGCGCTCATAATGTAGTGAATTGGCCTAAAATGGCGGATTTAAGGAGACTGATTTTGATTTTTGCGGAGGTAAAATTTCTGAATTTGAGCAACATTATTCTGAAATTTATTGAGGTTTGAGGCGATCTTACTGAACTGAAATACCAATAAGTGTTTGTCAGAACTGAAATGCACCTGTGATCTACCAGTTTTGAAAGTGGGAGGAGCTTTGAAAAATATGGCTCTTAAAAGTGGTCCGCACTCAGAAAATTTGAATGGTCCGCTTGGGCCAAATGTTATAAACATACTGTACACAAAGAAAGAGTGTGAGTTCATTAGACAACCAGGAATACGCACAGTTGTTTTGTACATTAAGTTAATAACATTTGGCCCCAGGGGGGCCATTCAAACTTTCTGAGTACGTACAGCTTTTAAGAGCCACATTTTAAGCTCCTCCCCTGTTCAAAACCTTGGTACATTGTAAGTGTATTTTTGCTGTCATGAATGCCAGTTGCTGACGAAGTTTAAGAAATATCACCTCAAACCCCTATAAATTTGATAATAACAGAACCATGTTGCATAAAGTCCGAAATTGTGTCTCCCACAAAGCTCAAATTCAGCATCTCTAAATCCGCCATTTTAGACTAATTCGCTACATGATGAGCACCATAATGTAAACATATGGCAAGCACATTTTCTATCAAACAATTATTTTACACCATCTCCCGACACACCCTAATTAATATTTAGCCCGTGCGGTCTATGCAGACTCCGTCCAGACCAGTCTTGGAATTTTGCGAAAAATATTCCATATTAAATGTCAAGTCTGTATTATAATGACATATAGAGGGTAACGTTATTAATGTTTTGAAGGGCAAAACTCGCTGCCCGAGATCAACGAATCGCGCATAGGACGCTGTACGGCGTATATGGAGACGGTATGCAGTAATATGTTGTTAGTCATTATGAGAAAATCATGGTCCTTTATGCCCGGTGGGCCACTCAAGTTTCATACTGTACACATGTGTGACCAGACAAATGTAAAGTTAATGGACTAATAATTGTTAACAATTAAGAAATAAAGGGTAATGCTTTATCCTTTACACCCAAATAATGTGTCCGAGGCAGTAAAAACGTAAATAATGGGTGAGGCGCAGCCGAACCCATTATTTAAACGTTTTACTGCCGAGGACACATTATTTGCGTGTAAAGGATAATGCTGCACCCTTTATTTTTATTCTATTACCACAAAATAGTGCGATCCTGGGCAGACACCTGGCTAATGAGTTTTAACGTTGCAAAATGTGCAGTCATGTCTATCACCCTGAAAAGGAAGATCAGCCTTCATACATATAACATTCAAGGAGAAACTCTTCAAAGAGTAAAACAACATGACTACCTGGGTGTAACAATTTCAGACGACCTAAAATGGTCAACTCATTGCAAGAAAGCGATCGCCAAAGCCAGTCGTACGTTGGGTATGTTGAGGAGGACCTTATCACCTTGCAACAAAGATGTGAAAGCGAAGGCTTATTTGTCCTTGGTGCGTCCCCAACTAGAATATAGTGGCGAAATATGGAACCCACACATACACCAGGACATACAGGCTCTTGAACAAGACTACCGTAGAACAACTAGCGTCACCCCACTCTTCAAACAACTATCCTGGGACACTCTGCATACAAGACGTCTTGTCAACCAAGCCACCATGTTTTATAAGATTCAATTCCAGTTAGTCAACATCACTTTTCCATCATACCTTCATTTGGCAACATCATCCACCCGTAACCAACATGATTATCGGCATCAACAACCAAACTCAAGCGTAGATGCATACGGCTATTCATTCCACCCAAGGGCGATAAGGATCTGGAATAAACTTCCTGCTTCTGCAGTGAATGCACCATCAATTTCAGCGTTCCGGTCGACAGCACTCCCAGTCATCAGGGATCTGCATCCACCGCCCAGCCTCAGATGTCTTTAAACCAATCTATTGTAGCACCAGCACCAGCACCTTGTATATACTTCTCCACTTTATGGCACTTCGTGATTTCGTTTGTGGCACCTTGAGTTTCACCGCACCGGCTGATAGGTCATTGGCCACCACCACTCCTAGTTTAGTCTACAAGACTGTAGAGGAGTATAACCACTGAAGACTGAAGAGAAGAACATAAAGTTCGTTGCCCTGGCCACTTGATTGCTAATTAATGGGCTTTCACGTGACGCGTTTCAACAAATCACAGTGCGCGATTTTGAATAATGGGTCGTGGAGGTAATATAATATGAAATAATAAAATAAATAAAATAAATAAATAGCGCCTTTTCCGGATCTAAGAGGGATCAAAGCGCTGTAATTTCGCTGCTATGGTGGATCATCATAATCAGATCGCACCAACTAGGCTGGTTGCAGCCGAACCTGGCGCAAACCTATCCGCACTTAGATTGTAACACCCACCAGTTATCTATGCAGCTCCCCAAATTCCATTGGGTGAAGGAAGTTTTTGATAGCCAAACAACTAATCACCGATTTTTGAAAGCAGGAGGAAACCGGAGATCCCGGAGAAAACCTGCGAGACCGAGCCTGGATCGGGATAAACCAAGTGCACATGAGTCCTTGGGCCGCGCCGGGGCTTGAACCCGGGACCTCAGTGGTGCAAAACGAGAGAACTACCGCTGCGCGAGGGAACTACCGCTGCGCTAATTCGCCCTCCCAAAGTTACATTTGAAAACGGACGAAATTAGGACAATTTATTTCTATGGTTGTCACTTTCAACAATCATTATTAAGTTTTGCAAATTGTTTCTGAAACATTTGAAAGAATCTTTCTATTTCAGGCTAAACAGAAGTAGCAACCAGTAATGGTCATCAATTCGAAGTCAGATGCGATAATGCCGGCCAATAGCATACAGTACAGCAATAATATAATCTTCTCAGCCTCTCAATATTATTTTGGATAACACAAACAGGAAGAAAATGAATTACGAAATCGTCAAGCAGCTTTGAATATTAAGCATAGCAAAGAAAACGAGATGTTTAAAAAACCCATTATATCTCACGTGCTTAGACGAAACATTTGAAATAAGATGTGAATATTCATTATAAATTCATAGAAAGTATCTCATACTACTTCTAGTCTCTCTGGTTTAGTTTACATTCGCATAAAATTACATATTTATTGGGTTGTTTGCCACAAGCACGTTTGCATCAGTAAACAGGTGCGACCTAGAACTCAAGTTCGCGATATAACGTCGCAATTATTATTATGACGTTATTTTAAGCTTCTAAATTCGAATCAGCAGTCCTATCAGAAAAATACACCAGTATTTGTATATCAAGCAAGTATCAACAACTGAAATAACCTAAAAATGGAACAACAGACGTGTAGGTACGTATTTATAACTTTAGCAGGTCTTTTGTTGCAGCAAAAAAAAAGTAATTTCATCAGATGATAATCTTCCTGTACTCCTGATTTCAGAAAATATTAAAAACATACTATCTTCTTGATCCAAATGAAAAATAGCTAAATCATAATCCTTCAGGTAATTGTTGAAGTGTTTTGATTATTTAAGTTTGTCTTTTGACAGAAATTCCAATTACGTATTTCTCGCAAACAGGGACGGTTATACATATTATGTTGTCATTCTTTCAAGGGATATTTAAGGAGGTGTACAATTTGGTTTTGTAACAAAATAAATTCTATAAATTTCAGTCATGTTATAATTCTGACGAATCATAAATTTAAACAAAAATCTTTAAATTCAAGATATGCAATGAAAATCTGTAAAATTCTAATAAATTTGTCCATAAAGTTTTATTCATATCAATTTATGAATGAGAAATTGAATGAGAAATTTCTTGACTACCAAGAAGGTGGCATTGCTAACGGAATAAAATAAAGTTCTTTTCTTTGCTACATTGCTATTTTTATAACAATTTGGCTTTGGGGTGGGCCCCTCCCAAATTAAGAACAGAATCTAAGTTATAACTGATTATTTCTCCCAATCAAAAATCTAAGATGTAACTGGATATGCAATGGTATTCCTATGATATAGTACTTGCTTATTGTAGAACAGGCATACACTCATTATCAAGTACACTCACTTTTATGTGAGTGGACACTGCCTCAAGCTTTTACAGCTTTAAGATTTTGATAAGAGATATCGTTGTACATTATATTCTTGTCGCTAGTGAATATAAATCATAAAGAGTTGGATTCTTTCAGATATTAGTGTCGGTGGTATCATATTCATCAAAGAGATTGGATGACCATTGACCAGTTATGTAAGATGTACATCAAATTTAATTAAAGCTGTACCTTGGATCTCAAATAGATAGCGGTGTCTATTTATTGCAAGTGACTCACTTATTTTGAAAACTTGCAGGTCGTGCAGGTGCCAATGAAAATGTTGATAACATGTGATTACGTTATTATATCTATACGATTTCGTTAAGTATTATGGAATTCGGACAGAGCGATTGTAGTATAATGCATTGCAGAAATACTGACCCATATTTGCAATGATTATTTGCTGCAATAATCATGCATGGTTTTAAATTGCGTTCGTTATATAGCCTCTCCTTTTGATTTTTTAAAATTAACGATTGTCTTAAATTATGGTCAATCAACGATAGCGCTTGACACCTAAATTAAATTAGAATATTAAGATCTGTCGCGCATTCAAATACCAATCGAATGTGATAGCAAGTAATGCAACTTTAATGCGTTATGATAAAAAAGGTGGTTAAATATGACAGAAACTACAAAGCGTCGTCTTTCATTCATTCATATTTTTATCAAACTGTCATATTGACAGAAGAGAAGGAGGAAGCAAGAGTAAAGAAAAACACGCGTATGAAACAAACTGATATCTTGGCTTTGTTATGACCATCCTAGTGGCAAAAAGACTCCTTATTCTATTACCTACAATAATATACTCTAATATCTTACATTGCATATTGTACCCGAATATAAAGAATACACAATGTAGGAATTATCATTATCAAATCACTGCAACGGAATTGCAGACTTTTGACCGCTTGGTGATGAAAGGAATGAAAAAAGGCAATAGACCAAAATATCTTGGGAGGTACATTAATAAAGATCAAACTCGGGACGTGCGATATTTTCAAGGGCGCTTGGGAAATGCACCCTCTCTAATTCAAAGATCTCGATTTACGCAGTGTCTTCACAAACAACCCATGAGAAGCATTTGGAGACTTACACTAGGGTTATTACATTGCAGCTCAATAGCAATGAATGTCTCAGAAGGTGTCAATCCAAGGTTTGTTTATATAATGGAAGTCACTGACGTGTCATTACCCTACTAGTTTGTCTGATTCAAGAAAATTGAATCCAAATTAGTGTTTAAGATTCACAAGGCAGTCGCTTCTCAATTACTCCGATTAAAGAGAAGAAGTGTGTGACTATTTTACTTTCAGACCAGACTTTATTCTGAGATTTTAAACCCTTTAGTTATAACCACTTCTATCATATCAAGCGAGATTTAAATAAAATATTTACACACAACTCTGGAGGCATAATTTGTAAAAAGACAAGGGTCAGTACGAAGATGACTTGGTTAAGAGGCTAACTCCGTTGGGGAATGCTAAGACGTACGTAAAGACCTTTATCCTTTATGAGATGTTACATTCCGAATAATAAAGCTAGTGAAAAAGCTAGTCAAAACTTGAATCTGTCACAGTTCCTTCTTTTGATAGTTATACTGTACAAGATAAATAAATCATTCGCAATATTTCGACGACTTCGTGGCAGAAAACAATAGCTGGGTACATGGCCTAGGCCTATATAATAGTACAATTGGGTCACCAAAACTTCCACGCCGATTGACTCGGACGACCTTACGTCACCCACCAAGCTGAAGACCAAAGGTTTAGTCGTAACGTCACCGATTCCATCTAACCAAAATGTACTGTGCGGTTATTAAGATGATATCGAGCAGTCAGAGGAGAAATACCCTTAGAAAATAAAATAATATTGTCGATGGTTTCTTGTGACTGGCAACAGTTGCAAAGGAATCAGTAGACGAGTAGTATTTGAACATTGTTGCTCTTATACCTTCTAATGATTTAAAAGAAATTATTAAAGTACTATTAATGGAATTTATTGATGAAAACCTTTTCATGCTTTTTTTTACATAACACGCAAAACTCAAAAATCATTTTTTATTCAATGTATTGCAAAATGACTTTTCTAGGGTCGGCATTAGTATACGACTAGTTAAAACACGATCACAGTTTTCATCTAGCACATATTCTGTGGCGGGATCAGGACATTATGGGGGCATGGGGAAAGACAACTTTCAATGGTGTAAAATTTAAATTAATGGTGTAAATAATATTTATCGAAAATTGTACTAAATGGCCTAAAAAGTAGAATAAAGGCTAATAAATCGTTTAAAAAATATAAAGGTGACAAGACTTCAAACAGGAGGACAGCTGTTTCCTTGCTTCCCTTGACTACGCCACTGCACATGTGTTGTGTTTCTTTACCACTGCGTTATCAAATTACCTGACAACCTATAACAAAACAAAATTCAGTCCCAAAGGTAGGTAAGACAATCGCGAGCACTCTTTTATAATTAATTGAAAATTAGCACAGATTCATGAAGGGATTGTGGAAACAACAAGATGTGGTTTGACATTTGATAACATACTTTGCTTTTTTAATTTCTTGTGGCTATAAGCTTATCGTATTTCTGGTTGTCATACTAGAACTTGTAGAAAGACGGCCTTGTGTTTCTATTTGCAGAGGCAACAGGCTAGACATCCTTTGCTTGTAATGTGTCATAAAAGCGAACGTAATTGATCTTAAAATGTGATGATGTTACACGGGTATTGTTCCATATAGATCAGCCAAAAGTCTCAAAGAAGCCGAAGCCGGGAGACTGTGATTTAATGTTAATTATGTGCCCAAAGTATCTGCGTTCATATCAGTTAGGCTGTTTCGCAATATCATATATCAGAATCAATTTTCTTCAGTTGCTTGCTTTTTTGTAAGCATTTCAAGTACATCAATGCGCTTGTAATTATTTAAGCCAGATCATCCCTATATAGCAATGACGAAGCCCCTTGCACTTAGGAAATGTAGATTGAGCTCAGTCGACAGACATCTATATTTTAAGATGTTTAGCACATTCTACTGTCAATTTACATTTGCTATCAGCATTGCTGTCGTTTCTGATGTTAATAAGGGATTTTAAGTACTTAAATGTCTGTCTTTCCTCTCTCTTCTCACAACTAGAACCCATTGACATTGCCTCTGTCATAGCATTATCTTCGTCTCCTTTGCCTCCTCACTTGATGGGGACTTAGGAACGTGCAAAACTTGTTCCATCATCTAAACTGGTTCGTTCCACAAAGCTTCCATAAAGTTGGTCGGTATTTTCCCATATACTTTTTATCCAGCTCAATGAATACACAAATGGCAGATTATAGCAATCTGAGTGATTGGAAATACGGAACTCAAAGAGTGGTGTAAATGGCTTTTTTTTAATGGAAACTTGTACAATTTTGTACAACTAAAAGTTAAAGAATTATCGTACTTATGTCAACGGACTATAAATGTGAATCATATGAAACAAAAATATTTGATTCAGTATAATAAGAGTCTCTTTCAATAATCATTATTAATTTTTAGAAATTCATGATGAAAATTTTTAGGGAATGTTTATTGCAGGCTAAATTTGTAATGGTCACCACCAGCAGTAGTCAAAGGAGATAATTCTGGCCAATAAGCATACAGCAATGATATAAGCATGATAAGGTTCTAAGCCTCTCAATATTATTTTGGATAACACAAACAGGAATTACTAAATCGTGAAATTCGCAAGCAGTTTTGATTTTAAGTATAGCCCAGAAAAACATGTTTTGGAAAGCATTTGAAATAAGATATAAATACTCATTTCATATTCGAAAAAATTACTCTTGTTCTAGGGTGTCCGGTGTATTACAACCGTAACAATTACATATTTGAATGCGTTGTTTGGTGTAAGCAATCATTAGCAAGCGGTAGAGACCTTGGGTTTTAGTTCGCAATAGGAGATGGCGTGTTGCACAAGTTGCACAAGAAACATATCTTTGTAGATATTTTTGAGATAATTTTTAAGTTTCTGATCTTGATTCTGCAGAGAAAAAATACATCAAAAGTGAAGTAATTTAAGCCTAGTATTAATATTGAACTTATCTAAAAAGAAACAGTAGCTTGAAAACTGGCGTATTTTAACAATACTTCAAGGGGTCATTCAAAAAGTTCTACCTCTCTTTTATAACTTTGGTTCTGTAAATGGTAGCTTCTTCAAACTTCATATTTATACACAAATAAGATATCATATACCGGAAAAGGTTAAAAGTCGTATAACGTTTAAATGAAAATATATGTGTATCCCTCCTACGAGATTAGCTCGATATGCAAGGTTATGATTTTAACTGAAACTACAATCAAGATAACAAGTTATAAAAATTCATTGTATTTTTAAAAACTTATCCTAACATCCAAAATTATTTATTCGCTTATATCTAATGTTCTTTCAGAGCATGAGAATCTGCTTAGGGACCACCTGTATGAACTGACTTTTAGTACCGTCTGAGGGCTGAAAGTTAACACCTAACCACTTTTTGTCACTTGCCGTTTTCAAACTTATTTTCTTGGCGTTTAATTACCAAGGTGGTATTTAATAGCAGGTTTAATATGCTTCCAAATAGCCTTTTTTTCTAGATACAGACAATTTCTGCATCAGTGTCTTTTGGGCATTTTTAAGAAAAACATTTGATTACATTATTCTTATCTGCTCTTATCTTTTCTTTGCTAAAAAGCAACGGTTTTTGTCGAAGTGGTTCTGATTGTTTTGTCATTTTACATCATTTTTACAACAAACGGAAAAAGATATTAAAACACGTTTTTCTCATCAGCTAGATAAGACCATAATTATATGTATGTATTTTGTATGCAATTTGTTACCTGGGCAGCATTATAAAACTATTTTACTAATTAAAAAAAACCCGATAGTGATCCTACTTTCCAATTATTTGATAGTATCAATTTCCATCTATTTAATATTAGCACGTATCTTGTGTTTCTTTACCATCGCGTTTTTAATTCCCTGGCAACCTGTAGCAAAACAACAAATTACAATTTCCGAAGGTAGGTTGGAAATCGCGAGCACTCTTTTATAATTGAGAATTAGCATAGATTCGGGAAGGAATTGTGGAAACCACAAGATGGGTTTGACATTTGATAAATGGTTTGCTTTTTAGCTCGGCGTCCACGTTGAGCTAATTATCGTTGGAATTTGCCACAAATGCCCAGGTACCTCTTAATTCAAAACAACTCCAAATGCGCTGCACTGATAAATATTTAAATATTCAAATTGGAAGGAGCTGTACACCCAATATAATGTCACAATTCACCTTCATTTATCAGGCATTTCCTACAGGGTGGTCCACCATTACCAATAGGGTGATTTCGGCATGTTAAGGAATTAAATAGTTTGGAATTTGAGACAAAGTGTATAGTTCTCTGCATACAAAATGAATCAAATTAAAAACTTAAGTACCAGCCAACTTTCATAGTTCCATTATGCACAATCACAACCCTGGTCAAATTGAATTTTATGTATCTAAATGGGCGCATTCTTAATGACACGGCTCCAAATCTCCAATTGGCAACCATATTGCTCAAATTATGACCTTAAGTGATAAAGAATGTGTTTTATACCAAATATATTTCTGCTAGATATTATATGTAACATATTATCGATTTTTCGTCATCAAACATTCTTTAGAACTTAAACATTACTGGAAATAGAATGGCAGTAGATTAAATTATGTAGATATGTTACATACAATATTATACGGCTAATACTCGGAGTCTGCATATGACTTTATGATAAAAAGGGGGTTAAATGTGACAGAAACTACAAAGCGTCGTCTTTCATTCATTCATATTTTTATCAAACTGTCATATTGACAGAGAAGAAGGAGGAAGCAAGAGTAAAGAAAAATACGCGTGTGAAACAAACTGATATCTCGGCTTTGTTCTGGCTATCCCAGTGGCAAAAAGACGCTATATTCTATTACCTAAAATAATATAGCAGCGTGTATACTGATATTGGACTCTGTCATGTTTGACATTTGCTTAAAAAAGTTACCTTTTTCAGAGTCTTCATTGAGCAGCGACGTAGCTTGCGACACCATCACGGCGTCTTCATTCAGCGTAGTGATGTTTTGTTTACAATCCTCCGGTCACATGACCACCCGATGTCGACGATACGTTCGTCCTCATCCACGAGTATGACATAGATGGATTTACATCGCACATCAACAGACAAGAACATTAAGTTCACAAACGAACCCGAACAGGAGGGTAAACTCCCGTTCTTGGACACTTGTATTCATGTTGAGGATGACGGTAGCACCAAGGTCACCATATATCGCAAACCAACACACACTGACCAATACCTCAATTTTGACTCGAACCACCATCTGGAGCACAAAAGGTCAGTGGTTAGAACGCTAATGGACAGAGTGGACAAATTAGTCACTACAGAGGAGGACAAACAACAGGAAACGAGCCATGTAAAATCTGCACTTAAGGCAAACGGCTATAAGTCCTGGATGTTTAAAACCCCAAACCAAAGAAAAGAAAGATCGCAAAGAAACAACTGGACAGTATGAGAGAAAAATCAATGTCCCGCTGCCATACATCAAAGGACTTTCTGAGAAACTTTCCTATATTTTCCGTGACCACGGGGTCAACGCTTACCACAAACCGGTCAATACCATCAGATCTTTCCTAGTACATCCGAAGGACAAAACCCCAAAACCCAACAAATGTGGTGTAATCTACAAAATCAGTTGCCCCGACTGTGAGAACACTTATGTTGGTGAGACAAGCAGATCTCTCGGCACCCGTTTCAAAGAACATACTAGAACCACTGCCCCCCGAACAGCAGTCGGTGATCACAAAGCTGATCATAAACATGATATTAGTATTGAAGATGTGGAAGTCATCGGCAGAGAAGACCATTTTTGGAACAGAAAGATCAGGGAAGCCATACAGATTAAGACACAAAGACCCACGCTCAACAGGGACGCCGGATACGACCTGCCCGCCATCTACAATGATCTGCTGACACTTGACCACCCATCGGGTGGTCATGTGACCGGAGGATTGTAAACAAAACATCACTATGCTGAATGAAGACGCCGTGATGGTGTCGCAAGCTACGTCGCTGCTCAATGAAGACTCTGAAAAAGGTAACTTTTTAAGCAAATGTAAAATAATATACTCTAGTATCTTACATTTCATATTGTACCCTAATATATATAAAGGTTTTTACACAATGTAGGAATTATCATTATCAAATCACTGCAACGGAATTGCAGACTTATGACCGCTTGGTGATTCATTCATATTTTTATCAAAGACAAGGGTCAGTACGAAGATGACTTGGTTAAGAGGCTAACTCCGTTGGGGAATGCTAAGACGTACGTAAAGACCTTTATCCTTTATGAGATGTTACATTCCGAATAATAAAGCTAGTGAAAAAGCTAGTCAAAACTTGAATCTGTCACAGTTCCTTCTTTTGATAGTTATACTGTACAAGATAAATAAATCATTCGCAATATTTCGACGACTTCGTGGCAGAAAACCACAGCTGGGTACATGGCCTAGGCCTATATAATAGTACAATTGGGTCACCAAAACTTCCACGCCGATTGACTCGGACGACCTTAGGTCACCCACCAAGCTGAAGACCAAAGGTTTAGTCGTAACGTCACCGATTCCATCTAACCAAAATGTAGTGTGGGGTTATTAAGATGATATCGAGCAGTCAGAGGAGAAATACCCTTAGAAAATAAAATAATATTGTCGATGGTTTCTTTTGACTGGCAAAAGTTGCAAAGGAATCAGTAGACGAGTAGTAATTGAACACGGTTGCTTTTATACCTTCTAATGATTTAAAAGAAATTATTAAAGTACTATTAATGGAATTTATTGATGAAAACCTTTTCATGCTTTTACATAGCACGCAAAACTCAAAAATAATTTTTTATTCAATGTATTGCAAAATGATTTTTCTAGGGTCGGCATTAGTATACGACTAGTTAAAACACGATCACAGTTTTCATCTATCACGTATTCAGTGGCGGGATCAGGACATTATGGGGGCATGGGGAAAGACAACTTTCAATGGAGTAAAATTAAATTTAATGGTGTAAATAATATTTATTGAAAATGGTAATAAATTACCTAAAAAGTAGAATAAAGGCTGAAAATCTTTTAAAAATATAAAGGTGATCAGCACCTTACAAGGGGACAAGACTTCTAACAGGAGAACAGCTGTTTCCTTACTGCCCTTGACTACGCTACTGCACATATCTTGTGTTTCTTCACCATTGCGTTATCAAATTACCTGACATATTGCTCAAACTATGACCTTAAGTTATAAAGAATGTGTTTTATACCAAATACATTTAAAGGTCATTCTTTTAATGCAAATTCTTGAGTTATTGAACTTTGTCACGACAGATTCGTTTGAAAATCTAGGCGATGCAGAGCTAAACTTTACTATTTTAATGGACTTTGCTAAGTTCACCCAATAAAGTCGAACATTTACTACTTAGTTTTGATATAGCCCTTTGTATGATTTGACACGTTTCGTTGACTGTGGACAAGTTAAATATACAACTATAATAGTAGCAAACTGAACAGTACCTGTGTTAGTAAATTTTATTCTGATTATTCAGTTCCAAAATAAACTTTGTACAGTATTTATGAGGAATGTATCAGAAAGAACATGATTAACAATAGGCGTTGTAAACAAATCAAAAGCAAGCAAAGTTAAATAACCTTATTGCAGACAAGTATACCAATCTGTGTTAAATTTCAGCACTGCTGTTGTTTTCGATGTTGATAAGCAATGCTAAGGGATCCTACTTAAAAGTATTCAAATGACTGCACTTCCTCTATCTTCTCACCATCCTAAGTGGAACCCATCGCCATTGCCTCTGTCTGTCATATACCATTATCCTTGGTATTGCGAAGTGGACATTCTCCTCACTTGCTGGCTTGACATACTGCAATAGTTTCATCAACCCATCGTAGGGTTTGGGCAGTTGTGATATTGTGTTTTAACCAAGTCTGTATTATTATGTGACCGTACACGACGAATGAGCCTAAATTCATCCCCCGGTCGATTTTGTTTTATTTTGTGTTTAGACACTCGCCACAACTCAACCGTGACCAGGACCTCGAGATCCCGACACTTCATTGATTCGACCTAAGGTCATCTGAGGTCAATCGTGAATTCAACTCCTTCACAACAACTCTGGAGTTCTCCTGATGAGGACGTGTGTCTTCACGTCAAAATATTAATTTGGTCTAGAATTACTATTTAATCTTTACTTGCTACAATATTATATTCACCGTCTAAATAAGTATTAAATAAGATGTTTTGGGAAACACTTGAAATAAGAATTCACAGAAAGTACAATAGTTCTAGGTTTTCTGGTGTAGTTTCCAACCGTAACCAATTACCGGGTATTTTATTGCGTTGTTTACACCAATGTATTATTATTACTATTATTATTATTATTATTATTATTATCATTATTATTATTATTATTATTATTATTATTATTATTATTATTATTATTATTATTATTATTATTATTATTATTATTATTATTATTATTATATTTAATATTATCTGACACCAAACATTATCTAAAAAGAAAAAGTGTAATTGGAGAAGTGACGTATTTTATCAATACATGTTGCATTTATAACCAAACCCGTTGGCAATTCACCAGCCTCTTATCCCTAAATATTTTTTCCTTCGATTTACTCACTTTTTTTAGTCAAAATAAATATTTTAACATTTTTAACAATTCCGCGAAACTCGATCAACTTTTAGCAAAACACAAAATAAATAATAATAAAAAAACCCCCAAAAAAACAAAAAACTAAAACAAAAAAACAACCCAAAACCAAACCAACAACAACAACTACAACAACAAAGCCGGCTGAAGTCAAAACACCAAAAACCAAGAATTTTGCTTTTGTTTCATCGCCTTATGACCCAGACCACATCCTGGTTTGATATCTTATTTTCAATGTTTTTCACCACTTACTTTTCATAATGTGGATTGACTGTTGCTTATAGCGAAACCAGCAAACAGAACGGTTGAAGGCATTTTTGCAGGGTGTATGAATATGTTTGATTGCTTTAGTTTGTCTTCTTAAAGAAAATCGAATTACGCATTCTGCGAAAAGAGGGACAGTTCATAACCCCTATATTGTCATTCTTTAAAGGGATATTGACATTGTATCAGTAACACAAACCGGAAATCAACGATCTGATACATCCCATCAACCACTTTTGATTTATTTTGCGAAGAAAGTCAATCATTTGAGAAGGGAATGGCCTAATAATCTATTGAAATTAAGACTTGTTATCCATAACAAGAAAGTGTATCTAGTAGTAATAAAATAACCCTTTGGCAGCAAAGACCCTCGCGATCCATGATCGAGCGGTGAGCGGCGTAGCGACGAACACCCTAGTTTCCATGGGTGTGTGGTACCAAGTACTTGTATAATATAGTACATGGTCTGAAAGCATAATTCTGTGTGTTAGGCGTCGGGCAATAAAATATATGTCATAAACACTAAAAGTTACCAAAAACTTTTAGAAATTTAAGGCTTATAATGTGAATTGTTTGCAGTCGTCATTGAATAAACACAAATGTTTTTTCTTTACAGCAATTAGGTTGTGGGGTGAGCCTAAGATATAACCGATTATACGATGATTCGATCAGTAGTCCCATAGATATTCAACAACTAACCATAAATTCATGTGATATAGTACTTGCTTATTTCTAGAGCAGCCAGACACTCATGAAGAACGCTCACTCTATGGAGTGGACACTGCCTCCAGCTTTGACACTATTTGTGTTAAATAGAACACAGCTGAAATCTTTCGATAAGAGATATCACTGTATACGACATTTTCTGTCGCTAGTTAATATTACATTATAAAGAGTTTGACTCTTTGACATACATTAGTAACGGTGGTATCATATTAATCTACGAGATTAGATGAAGTGAAATGTAGACGTAGAATTGTCTAAACATACATAATCAAATTTGAAGTAAGTACTCTTAGATCTCTTTAGATAGAGGTATCCAGTTACTGCATGTGAATCAATTATTTGAACAACTTGCAGGGTCCGGTAATTGTAGGGCACGCAGATGTTTAAAGTGGCCAAAGAACATTTGTTTATCTTTTTGACAACATACGTTATCTACAAATTCGTCTAGTAGTAGGAGCTTTGGACAGAGTGATCAAATTTTATTGTATTCTGGAAACACTGACCCAATTTGCAATAATTATTCGCTGAAATGATCATCCATAAATACAGGTGTAATAAGTAAGGTTCTAAATTATGTTTGTTATAGCCTCTCTATATTTGACTTGCCGCAATTTCTACCCAATCGATGACAGCACTTAACTGTAATTTATAATGATAAACCCTCCAACTGATACCGAACAGGATAACGAATGGTGTGTAACTTTAAATCGCTTTGAAAGGTAATCTCAAAATGAAAGAAATAACAAAGCGTCGTTTTTCATTCATCGTGATATAATAAAACTGTCATATTGATGAAACAGAAGGAGGAAATAAGAGTAAAGATAAACACGTGTGTAAAAGAAACTGATATGTGGACTTTGTTCTGGCTATCCTAGTGGCAAAAACACGCCTTATTCTATTACCTTAAATAATATACTGCAATAACCTTATATTTCATATTGTACCCTAACAGACGTTACACAATGTAGGAATTTTGGTTATCAAAGCACTGCATCGGAATTATACTGTTACGACCGGTTGACGATGAAAGGGATGAAAAAAGGTACCAAACCAAAATATCTTAGGACAATAATAAAGATTAAACTCAGGACGTTGACATTTTAAAGGCGCTTGGGAAAAAACACCCCCTCCAATACAGTATCTTCACAAAACAATAGAAGAGAAGAATTTAAGGAGACTCAATGCTACGGTTATGTAGCTTGGAAGCTGAATGAATGCCTCAGATGATGACTATCCATTGTTTGTTTATGTAATGCAAGGCAGTCTTTGGGCAATTACTCCGAATAAAGAGAAGAAGTGGTAGTCGTTACTTCTTGTTAGTATGGTCGAATAGTACTAATTAGATGACATAGCTATTTTAGTTATTTTCTTCATTAAGGGGTATTACACCCATTGATTTTTTTTTGAATTTTTTTTGCATTTTGTGAAGAAATTACAAAAAAAAATTGGACAAAGTGGTATGCAAAATGAAGGGCAAATCTTCTCGTTTTATTGGTGGCATCGGTATCAACGTAGCTTACATGCTTTTAAAAGTAGAAGCCAAAAGGTGGTACATCACTGATGATTTAAATTCACTTCATTTTGGAAAGCTTACTATCAACGGATTTCGTTAAAATTTTGGATATGTGTTGCTAACACGTTAGGGAAATAAAGTTGATATGTAAAATGGGAATAAGTGGTTCCTGATTTCTTTTATGACTTCATGAACTTGGTGCTCCACAACTATCAAAAAAGGAACTGGTTAAAATGCTTCTATTTTCAATGTTGAGCTATATTTTGTATTTTTAACTTGCGACATTATTTCACTGAAACTTAATTAAGCCACAGGTAACAGGTTACCACAACCATACTACAGCAATGTTGAAAAAATTGTATTTCTTGTCACTTATACCACCATATTGGGTAGTTTTCCGTAAGCTTAACGTTTGTGATTTTGGTAACTATTTTATATTTATTTGTGAAATCCGTCTCAACTAGGCATTCTAAATTGTACTCACCATTTACATCCCAAGGTATATTAGTATATCCACCTTGCACTTCTCGATATATATCCAGTTAAAGACAGAATATCAAAATTATTCCTCATTATGATATCACAAACTCTCACATGTGTATTCAAAATTGATGCTTAAATTTGACCTGAACCAATTGACCTATAACCTGACATACGGTGACCTAATAGCCTTTTCTTCTCCTAACAACACATTATGATATTATTGACTAATGACTATACATCCATTGTGTAAGTGTTTATATATTTTGCATGCACCACTAGATTTTCTATAGAGAGTATAACAAAGGATTTAATGTATTCTATTCATGTACCCTACTTGAACATGCTGAATAGAATAAATCATGGTTTGTTATGAAACACGCATCTGAGTAACTAGGGTACAGTAAACAAAATATATATAGGGCTAAAATGACTTACTACAATTGTTTAAAAGCACTTTTGTTCTTCTTTGTTTCATATTTTTGTTTATTTCACATGATCCGTGCATATATCGCCTAGCTATAAATGAAAACATATTTATTTAGACCAATCAAACCAGTATATGGGTGTAGTACGCCCTTAAGATAAACTTTCTTTTAGCCATTATCTCCTATAGCATGTAACAACTTGAGATATATATTAATTTGGTGTAATTGCGCATACATTGAATGTCTCAGATCATAGAAATCCAAGGTTTTACTAGCACGAAAGTTCATCTGTGTTGGTAAACTTCGTAATTGGTAATTTAAACTTATGATCTCAACACAAAATTAAGACGTACCTCAAATTTTTCGGTCACAACCAACCATCTCTCAACCGCGATGGGGGCCGATACAAGTTACCAAGGTTTTGGGGTCAAGTGTCCAAAAGGTCACTGATCCCAAACTTGGGTTGCCAGTCTCCAGATGAAGGTCAAAGTTGTGACCAAAAATTTGAGGTACGTCTTAATTTTGTGTTGAGATTGTAAGTTTAAATTACCAGTCATTAACTAACTTAGTTTGTCTGACTTAAGAAAATCGAATACAAAATTATTTATTAAGATGCACAAGGCAGTCTTTGGGCATTTGCTTCACAATTACACCGATGAAACTGTTATATTTATGATTTAAGTAAGAATTTTACACAACTATGGAGGCGTGATTGGCAAAAGACAAGGGCCAGTACGAAGATGACGTGCTTAAGAGGCTAACTCCATTGGGGGAACGCTAAGACGTAGGTAAAGACTATTATCCTTTATGCGATGTTACATGCTGCAAGCGATTTTCAAAATTTGAATCTCTCAGAGTTCCTTCTTATTTACCCAGTCCAAAAGAAATAAATAATTTCCGGTATTTCTAAGACATTGTGACAGAGAGTGATAGCTTCTACAAATATCTGGATTAAAGCTTTGAATCAGGTCAAACTGATCAATAGGACGTTCTTTCCAACCTTTTCTATTTCTAACCCCATATATTTATTTTACATCTTTTTCAAATGCGTAAGCTAATATCAAATTAATTCGATGGAACAAATTAATACTAGAGTCATTTCCGCGCTATAAGCAGTGTCTAGTGCGTTTATTATGAGAGAGTAGCTATAACGTTTGAAAATAGATGATATTCTCAAGGATTTCCCTTGACTGGTAACAGTTGCATTCAGCAAACGAGATGGTAATTGTAAGTCGTTTAACGATGATAGGGCAGCATTATTACGATATGTACTTATTAAGCCAAAACGATTGATCCCACTTTTCATCTACTCAGTACTAGCAGGTATCTCGTGTTTCTTTTCCATTGCATTATCAAATTTTGTGACAACATATAAGCATATCGTTACAACGCTAGCACTCTTTCATAATGAGAATTAGCATAGATTCAGGAAGGGATTGTGGAAACCACAAGATGGGTTTGACATTTGATAAATTCTTTGCTATTTACTTTTTTGTGGCTATAAGCTTATCATATTTCTGTTTGTCATACTAAAGTATGAGGTGGGGTTGTGTTTCAATTTGTTGAAGCAACATGCTAGACATCCGCTGATTGTATCGATTGATTTTAAAACATGATAGATATCACAAGGACAATCTTCCGTATAGATCAATTAAACATCTTAAAGAAGTTCAAAACATGCATCAGTTTTCCAAATTGCGAGATATTTTCTTTTTGATATTTTTCTATTCAATGCTGTGTGGCCACGTTAATAATTCATAACTTGTTTCTGTATAAACATATAAGCATTTTAAAGTCATATCAATGCGCGAAAATCATTCTTTACGAGACTCCCACTTATGTAGCAACATTGAAGTCATACGCCCCTTCGCTTATAATATCTACAGAGGGCCGGCCAAGACTGACTAAATTTTGACATCGTCATTGGTTTACCACGTTAACATAAAACTATGACAAATAATTCCAAAAGTGTATTTATGTTATCAAGCGCAATACCTAGTTTTATGAGTATGTTTTATAATATGTTTTATGATATAGACTTGAAAACTTGCACGTGTATAACATTGGTTAGTTGGTGTAGTGGTCAGCACCCTCGCCACAGGACCGGGCGTCCCGAGTTCAATACCCGGTGTAGGCAAATCTATTTTTTCCATTTATTTCAATCCAAAATTGTTTATTTTCATGGGAAAATATGTTTTGTGCATTTTTCTTTCTGAAACGGGGCCAATAGAGCCAAAAACGCAACTCGACTCGGGATACTGGCTGTTGCCACATAAAAATGACTTCGACCACCATCGTCTGAATATCAATGTGTAGCAAGGCGAAGACCGCCCTCTACTCGTCAGATGTTTATTCTGCACTGGTGCTTCTCATTTTAGTGCTGCTGTCGATTGTGATATTGATACGGTAAAGATCCAAAGTATTCAACTTTCTGCACCAGTCCTCTCTATCTTCTGATCATCCAAGATAAACTAATCGATATTGTCTCTGCCTGTCGTGTACGATTACCTTGGCCTTGAATTATTTCCCTCCCTTGTTTGCTCTTTAACTGTAATAGTTTCATCAGATGCTCTCATGAGAATATCTGCATGTAATCAGTGGTTATCATTTTTCCTAGTTCCTGCATCAAACTAGAACATCTAGGACTTGGTGATATAATGCAGCCCTGATGAAGTCCTCTTCTTCTTCTTCTAAGCCACTCTGTGATGTCACCATTGACCCATATTGCTGATGTCAGCTTCTTCTGAGTAACTATTTTATTTTTATCCACCACTTTTGCCTTTCATAGCGTCGTGGGGAAATGTAACTTTCTTTCCTTGAGAGTACTTCCTTTACCCCATCTGCCCACCTCTGCATTGGTCTTCATCTAGCTCTAGTTCCTGTTGTTTTGCTGTTATATGTTCTTGCTGCAGGTTGGCTAGGGGCCATTCGCATAAGGTGACCGAACCATCTTGTTGTTTTGCAACATATTCTGTGATTGGTGTGGTGTCCACCATCTTTCTAATATCCTCATTCCTGATTTTATCCCTCCTTGGGTTGTTCTTTTGTTGAGAGTCCATGTTTGGCACTGGTAGCAGAGAGTTGGGAAAAATATGGCATTGATGAGTTTTGGTTTTGCATCCATCGGTATTGCAGGATGTGTGAGAAGCGGGCCTAGTTGGTAGATAATATTGTTGGCCTTTTGACATCGTGTCTCTATTTCTCTGGTGATACTTCCATCCTCAGAAAAGATACTTCCCAAGTACTTAAACTTCTTTGTTTGTTTTAGCTTGCTGTTGTTAATGGTGATGTCAATATCCTTGGGTAATCGACTAACCACCATAGTCATATTTCTCACATGCTGCATTTAGTTTGTTGGTATGATCTTGAAGTCCTGCTGAGTCCTTGTGGATGAGGCTCTGGTCAGCTGCAAAGAGAAGCTCATTTATTTCTCCACTAGTTGGAATTTCTTCCTTGGCGATCTTGTCCATATAAATCAAGAAGAGCAGTGGTGACAGCATACAGCATTGACGTACCCCTGATGTTACTGGGAACCACTTTGACTGCCCACTTCTGGTTCTCACCATGCATTTGCTGTCTTTATATAGAGCTCTGATATTATCTAGCATTTGACCTCTTATACCATAGCCCTCCATTACAGCCCACAACTGTTCTCTATCCACCCGATCAAAAGCCTTTTCTTGGTCTACGAACACCATGTGCACCATAGTCTGCATATTGTTAAGCAGCATTGTTGTGGTAAATAATGGCTTGTTGATGGTACAACTCATTGTTGCTAATGTCAAACATGTCAAAGTAATTGTGATTGTATCACACAAGTAAATAAGAAACATGCGGTTGTGGATTTAATATGGTTTTGAAACAAATACTGAAAAAAAAAATCTAAATTGCGCTCGTTATAGCCTCTCCCTTCAAAATTTTAAGTCAATGATTTGTTTGCCTCGAATTCTGATTAATGAATAATAGCACTTAAAGGCCTCATTCAGTGATTTGGAGGATCGTAAAAATCATCAAAATGATTTTGGCACCTTTGGTGCCAAAAGCCGTGTGTTAAGGGTACTTGCCCATCAGGGGCGTGTTTGAAAAACGACATAGCGCATTAGTAAAAAGAATAAAAAATACTAAAATTTACACCTGGGTTCGAACCACTGCCAAGGCACTATGAATGCTAAAGATGCCTACTGTGCCACGGTGACAGTGGTTAACATTCGGCGATTCTCAAAGATATACATATCAACACGTTTCTAGTGTATTGAAAATCAGATTTTGGTAGGAATACAGTCATAGAAAGACATATGACTCTACTTGTCTGTTTGTTTTTCATTTAATACAAATGAATTTTGATGAATTGAATTGGTATGACTTTTAGGACTCGTGATAAACGAAGATTAATTTTGTAATAATAAAATGAAAACGCTGGGTCATTCACGACGTCATTTGTAATTCATGTCAAAACCTGGGGAGTGACCACACACATCCGTGTATACATACGTGCGCAATCGATACTCAATGATCCAGACAATACCATTTGAATATACCGCCCTTATGTACGCACCTGCTTGATACGTCACTTGCGGGAAGATATACTATACACTAATAGCTTACAAAAGATACTCCACCGTAAATAACTCTCTTCATTACCTCGCTGTGCCAGTGTATACGCGTAGTGTATGTGATTTTGAACCATATGTTGTTCAAAAATGACAAGAAGGGACTGTTTTAAGCTAAAATTTTGGCTATCAGCAGATGCCCAATGGTATCAGGAAGTGTTGCAGAAAGGTAAGCGTACTCATTATTTATTCAAAATTTATTTTTTTATAAAATCCGTATTGGAAATCCGAAAAAAATGTCAGCTCAAAATTCTCACCCTAGAAATATTGTGAAATAAAATCGAATCAAATTTAGGCTCCGTAAAGAACGTCCAATTATTCCCAGAGGGGTTTGATACACGCGTATATAATACATTATGATTTGGGGTTAATTTGAGAAGAGTTATGCCTCAAGTTTCAAAATACACCGAGTGCCCCTTTTTTGACCAAAAACCTCGACAATTCAACACTCTGTAAAAACAAATCAAGAATTATCTGGGATAATTGCAACTAAGTGTATTAACGTTATGATCTAAGCTACCAGATGCATCATTAATTTCATGACTATGATATTTAGTTGTGGGAAAAATATTACTTTAATATTTTGGCAAGATTATTTCCCGCCAAAAATTTCAACCAAAAAGAAAGAGTACCCTTAAGATAAAATTAGACATTTTAAACGAGTCTTTAATTTCTAATATTTAAGTATAAAAACTAACTACATGTATTTGAATGGGGGTTCAACTTTGTTAAAACTGCTGTTTTCCTCGGTTTTTTTGCCAACTTTTGAATCGCAAAAATATCTAATGAATATTTTAATGACTTATTCTACAATAGGCAATATATAAACAATTTTAATTTTTTACACCTTCATTATAACTGCGGCAGGTCCCGGACAGAACCTGAATCCAGTCAGAAGCTATCTCATTGGGCGATGAAAATATAATACGAAAAACATAGAAATATCCAAAACTATGGAACAATTTAGAGTCTCATTTTTTTTTTTTTTTTTTATCTGGAAATCCCTCGGGTAATTCTGGCTAGAAATACCCGAAATATCGAATCATGCTGTAAACATCTAAACATGTTAAACACCATCTGATCTCTTCACTCTACCGTGTACATGGTATAACAATATTGATTAATCGAAACAACTTTGTGAGAGATCAGTGTTACATGTCTTATTGGCTTTTAATGCGACGTTCTGAAAAGTAAGCGTGCTAACTAGGAATTAAACAAAATATTAATTCCATACAGCTTAAAAACACATAGCAAAGACTTGCAATTAATGGAGTTCACATAATTTTCTTTCAGACTTGAAAGCAAGTATACTTTATATGTACCTGCACTTGGTACTATATTTTATGATAATGATGATTTTACTAGAAGTCTCTTTTGCCTGCTCTTTGGAGCCTTGCAAATGTACTAAGTTATGCTACTCTGCGCATAACATATTCTCAAACGAAACCCACTCATATCGGCAATTAGCTATACTTTGTTCCAATATCATGATTATCTACCAACATTGGAACAAGCTAAATCCGTTGCTACTAAACATACAGCTAGCAAGACGTGATTTGCAAGCTGTATGCAAGCTTATATACAAATTCACGTTTCTGGAGTTACACTCCGTCATCAGTTGCGCTGCGAAGGTCTAGAATGGTTCTAAAACTGACCCATGTTTAGATTTTGAACATAAATTCGATGTGTCGAATTATGTATCGGTTAGCTTTTACTAAAGCTCTCACGAATTACTACAGCGCCATGACAATGTCATCTTGCGCCGTAATATTGAATAATTCCAGACACTCTATAGGCTTACTGCTTTACTTATTCATAGCAGTACAACCTATACTAGTAACATGCTACTTAGTTAAAGAATGTCTATAGTTGAATTATATCGTTTTTCTTATATAATATAGGCCTATATGGTATATCATATAAAAGCATACAAGAAACCATAGATTCCGAACTTGGATCTATGCAAATTTCAGCACGAGTATCCATTTCTGGTCTTTCGTGTGATGATTGTTAAAAAATGACCTTCCTGTCCTTAGGCACGAATATCCATTTCGGATCTCTCGTGTTAGGACAATAACATGAAAACAAAATTAATGAAGTCATGTTAGCATGATATTAAAGCTCAAGCTTGAACTTAAAAGCACATTCTAGTATATACTAACTCCAGCTCTACAGGTACAGAGCTGCTGTATCATCAACGCCGAATGTGCAGTGCAACTTTTATCAAGTGTGGTTTTCATGGCTGGTCTTGTAAACAAGCCAGCCAATCATAGTGAAGACCACAACTTACACGTTATTATAACTCACGTGCGGTTCCATTCAGGTTATCCTTTTAGCATTGTATATAGTAACAATGGTATTCCTGAATGGACAAAACAGCCGCCCACTTGAGTAGGCATAATGCTTGGCTATTTTATGACATGATTAAAAGACAGTCTCGCCTTTATAGTCATCCGTGGAATTTTTTCTGTCTGAAAAATATTGACTTTTTATAAATTAACTTTATCATAAAAGTCTGTGATAAAATTCCGCTCCAATGCAATTTCTTGTCTTTGCAATTGTCTTTTCTAGTTTTTTAGGAAAAACAGTCATCACGATAATTTATACTAATTAGGTACGTTGACTGCCACCTGACGATGTTAACTAGTAAAATACGCCTAATCTAGGCGTAATAAAAATGGCGGAGATGAAACTTGCCATATTGGAAATAAACACCCTTTCCTTGTGTGTCAATTCCAAAACTGGGATCACTGAATATGCCTTTAACATTATTAAGTTATAATATTAAGATCTCTCGTCCATTTAGATACCAAATAAATGTGATAGCAAATATTGTAGCTTTAAAGCGTTTTGAAAAAAGTTCAAAATAAAAGAAACAGGCCAAACAGAGCGCTGTATCTATCTTTACGTGAATCTATATGAAACTGTGATACAGATTGAACAGAAGGAGGAGTGTATCCTTGTGGCAAAGGGAAGCCGTATTCTTTTATCTGTAATATACTCTAATATCTCATTTTGTATTTCATTTTGTACCAAAAAAGGATTCACGCACTATAGGAATTTCACTATCAAAGCACTGCAACGGATTTGCAAAGTTACGACCGCATAGTGATGAAAAGGAGACAGTAATATGGATCAAACTCTGGAGGTGCGACATTTTCAAGGGCGCTTGGGAAAAAACACCCTCTCCAATACAACGATCTCGATTACATAGTATCTTCACAAACAACCCAAGAGAAAGATATCAGGAGACTTATGGTAGGGTTATTATATTGTCGCGCATTGGCACTGAATGTCTCAAATGGTGTATATCCCAGATTTGTTTATATAATGACATTCATTGAAGTGTCATTACCCTAGTAGTTTGTCTGATTTAAGAAAATCGAATCCAAACTTGTTGTTAAGAAATACATGGCAGTCTATGGGCACTAGCTTCTCAGTTACTCCGATGAAACTGTTATTATAGAGGAAGTGTATGACTAGATTTAACTACTTGAAAATAAGTCGTGTAGTACTTATTGGATGACACAACTATTTTACTTACAACATTTCTTCATTTTAAGCCTTTCAGCCATAATCATTTCTAGAGTGTAAATATCTTGCGTGAAGTTATTACTTTGGTCTGTTATTTAATGATTTAAATAAGAATTTTGCCCGACTGTGGAGGTATAATTGGTAAAGGGCAGGTTAAGAGAAGGAGAAGCCAACTCCTTTGGAATTACTAAGGCGCGCGTAAAGACCTTTGTCTTGTGATGTTACATGCTGCATAATAAAGCTAGTGATTTTCATCACTTGAATCTGTCATAGGTCCTTCTTATTTACACAGTCCAAAAGAAATAAATAATTTCCTGTATTTCTAAGGCATTGTGACAGAAAGTGACAGCTTCTACAAATATCTAGATTAAACCATTGAATCAGGTCAAACTGATAATGTTATGTCAATAGAAACTTCTCTTATATTTTCATCTATTTTGAACATGGTGTGTTCAAATTACATCCTTTACAATTGCTAAAATCAAATTAATTCGATGAAAAACATCGTGAGGTAATTTAAAATCGTTTGTACAGTCTTCCAATTATTTACAATTTTATCATCCCTACGACCCATTATTGAAAATCACGCACTGTGATTTATCAAAACGCGTCACGTGAGAACACATTATGTAACAATGTGCCAAGCGTAACGGTTGTGGTAACACATTCTACCCGTAGCATTATGTTTGGTTACGCGTACAATAATGATTTTGTGATACGCACTGTCACTTACGCTGTGGATATGCGAACGCGCCCACCTTCAATTAAAAGATAAAGCATCACTTTTTCCCCAAATATTTAAAGTTGTTTACATCAAGGTAAATCAAGTACGCGTATCTACACATTTCATTTCATTTCATGTTTATTTGACAAATCGACTGACATTACAAAATACAAGATAATCAAGCAAGGACCGCACGTGACAGCGTATCAAGTGTAATGCTATATGTAGAATGTGTTACGGCGCTTGACCCATTATTGCAGGATAAAGGGCTCTCACGTGATGTGTTTTAACAAATCAGACATCGCGGTTTTGAATAATGGGTGGACGGTCGGTAATAGAATGTAAAATAATTTAATTCAATGTGTAAAACTTATCCTTCCTTTGTACTAATTATACGCAAAAACGAACAGAATAATAAAAACCGTAATAGTAGCAGGTATCTCATCCATAAGTTTAGTAAAAGTATTGAGGGCTTTTCTCCTTGCTATTGCCTTGGTATTGGTGTGCTTCTGATGATGTTCATAAGACAGGGATTCGATAAACAGGGATCAAATTCTCTGTACCAATCCTCTATCTTCTGATCATCCAAGATAAACTCATCGCCATTGCCTCTGTTTGTTGCGTACAATTATCGTGGTATTTCGAAGCGGACCATTTGTATGCCTTTACATATTGTAATTGTTTCGTTAGTTCGGAAATCATAGGTTATCATTCTTCCGAGGCTATATTTCTTATGACTGCTTCAGTCATACATTAAAAAGACTTGGTGATAGGATACAACCCTGACCAAATCCTCTTTATATTCCAAACAATTCTGTGACACCATCACTTGTCCTCACCGCTGATTCCTGGTCCATATTAGCACATATTTTGGCGCTTTGTACGTCTTTGGATAATATTCTACACACACTATACTATGATCAGCGTAATACATCACATGTAATAGGCGAAAGTTATTCGGTTTTTGTTACTACGCGAGTCAATAGAGCCCCAACTTACGCCCGCGTAAATTCACAAAAGCGCGAGTCGGTTTTCGTAGGTACTGCGCCCATCTGTGGTGCGCCATTTTATATCAATCCATGAGTCCCACCTATTAACGAGCTTGTCAGAATATAAGTGCTTCTGATTATGGACAAGACTACCACATCAAGATGCAACACAAGAGCTACCTTATTTATAGAAGAATGTTATAAAAAGTCATTTAACTAAACTCCTCAACAAAGGTGTGGAGAGTTTTTTCAAGCATCTATATTTCATATTATTTGTAACATGTTATATCGTATTGCATATCAATGGACAGCTAATGTATTCCCCTTTACAATGACACTACATTTGAAATAATCAACCTTTTTTACGGCTGAGTACATGTCTTGTGAATGTAGTGGGGTCTCAAACACAATGTGCCAAATTGACCATTATTCTGTGCTCAAAAAACACTAGTCACTAACTTCAATAGTGGGTGGAAAAACCATACGCAGCCACAACAGCCTGACACCGCCTCCTCATGCTGCTCACCAGCCATGTCACACGTTGCTGTGGAATGGCATCTCATTGTTCAACCAGGATTAGTCGCAGGTCATTAGGTTATTCAATGTGTTTGCATTGACTACTCTGGCACTCACAGCACGACCAAGCTGGTCCTACCAGTGTTCAATCATGTTGAGGTCTGGGCTGATGGCAGGCCATTACATTGTACTCCCATATTCTGTAGGTAGTCGTTGATTACCCTGGCTCTGTGGGGCGAGCGTTGTCATCTTGGATGATTGCATTAGGTCCCAGATTGAAAAGATTTGGGATTGCAGGTTGCTGCACAGAATAATGGTCAATTGTGTACAATCTGTTTAAAACCCCACTACATTCACAAGACGTGTACTCAACCGTGAAAAAAGGTGACTGTTTCAAAAATAGTGACATTGCAAAGGGGAATAAGTTAGCTGTTCATTGATATGCAAAACGAAATGAACACGTCAAATAATCTGAGATATAGATGCATGAAAAAACTTTCCAAACTTTCCTTGAGGGGTTTATAAATTCTGGCCATTTCAAGATGATCCAATGTTGCATTCTGAAGAAGCAGGGTTGTCAATAAACACCAAAAACTGATGGGCACCAAACAAACATTTTGATATCGCCTGTAAAAGACAAGAGGTTTGTCTTGTGTTTTTATACAATATAGGCTGATGGTGATATACATGTTCAAAGTTTGTGCTATTTTCAAAGACTTCAAAATTCAAACATGCAGACAGACGACCTGTTTCGTCTAGGAAGGAGCCGTTTGGGATCGAGATTTTAATAATTTGTTCCAGAGATGAAACATACAATTTTTTTCAAAGTTATTCAGTGTGCATGCCCAAGGCTTCTAAGATCAGAATAAATGCATGTGTCATAGAGTGAAAACGGCAGTGTTGAATTACTTCACGCATCATGCCTACAAAATTCAGAAATATAAATTCTTAGACAGATGACGAATTCTACCCATTTATGGGCCCATTCCACAGTAAACAGCTTCATAATCACCAGACATGCCAGACGATTCACGTCAATGTATTAAAAACACTGGTCAGGTTTACTTCACACCAGTACTATAGCACACAATGATCTGGCAATAAAATTTACTTCACATCAATATCAATATGAAGATGATGCTCCACATTGAATGTCCCTTAATAGAGTGCATCTTTCAGACTAATTGGTGAATAGGTCGGTTATAATAGCATATTATGCTACTTAAAAGGCGCGTGTCTTTGTCGTCATTTTCCATCTAGTCGTCATTTTCGACCTCCTATTAATTTGTTCATTCTAACTTACGTGATGTAAAATGCCTTTTCTCGGCATTTCTATTATATTACAGTTATATTTGCTGTGCATTTAAGAAGACATTAAACACATGTCTGTGTCTCCAATGACTATTGTCTCCAGATAGAATCTCATCAAGTGATCCACACGGAGCAACAATTTGTTTTCACTCTGTCATCATAGATTCACTGCATGTTCCCAGCGTTGTCATTTTATACGATAGTTGGTCTCCGAATGTCTAGTGTGATAGGAATATTGAGCAAACATAGATATTGTATGTGGCACTTGAACCGATCATATAAGTCATAGGACCCGTTCTACATCTATTGGTTATATACGTTTTGACACAGAAATCAAAATACATTTAAATGTAAGCGTAGAGAAACCCATTAGTAAAACGGTTTTTGACAAAAAATCAACATGTATTCAAAATGTAATCACATCAGAAAGAGACACATTTATTAAATAGTTTCTGACACAAAATTCAGAATGCTTTTAAACGTATAAACTCCGTCGAAAATCCTTTAACCCGTCGTAAGTCCTGGCCCTTTGCAACTCTAACATGTAGATCCTAGTTACGATAGGTATGGGGTGTGTCGATAGTGAAATTCCTCATCTCAGCAATACATACTTTATTGCATTTGGTTGCAGTAGAAATGTAAAAAGTAATGTTTTCAAAATGTAATCAAATTATATACGCAATTGGTGATGCGTAATCAAATACCACTATCTAATATATGAATGAATGAATTCCAAAACATGGACTCATGTATTTTTTTCCCTATAAATTTGCTTGTAATTATCAGCAAATATATATCTATTGTCAATTGTCAATATTTTACACTCTATCAACTTTTATTAAATATATACATACCGCTTCCTGAAAAGTCCATAGGGAACACAATAGCGAAGAAGCGATCGAGGCTAAGAGCTACGAGCTGAAACGAGGACGCATACACAGCATATGCCTGTCAAAGTAATTGAAAACACAAATAATAAATACAGGGTTCACACTGTTGAATTGTGATAACAATTAGATATAGTTTATATAAACAAGCTTTAGACAACAGGGAGTACTCACTAGCTTCGAAATGCAACAAGAAGAAGAATTTTTTATTTTGTCATGAGCAGTGAGTACCAACATAGAAAACATAAAAAAAATCAAACTCTTAAATCTACTTTAGAAGTTGAAAACTGTTGAAAACTGGTAAAGAAAACATATCCAACATATGCAAGGTCAACAGCTTCAACTCATGTTGACAACGACTAGTGGTACCGCAACAAAAATCAAATCAAATCAAATTGCAATGCTACGCTCGAATGTAGAAATCGAAGATCAAACTCTCTATTCATAAAATAGTGTCAAATTAATAATAGTTTTAGCTTCTCTATATATGTCTCCAAGCAACAGAAAGCAATCTTAAGCAACACTGGAAAAATACATTAATGGAACACACTATTTATCTCTGTCAAAAAGTTGTGATAACCTTTACAATTCAGACATCAGGAAAATACTTTGTTATTTAAGTTAGCAAACAGATTTCGGTTAACATTTGAATACAAACATTTTTACAGGATGTTTTTATTAGATTATGATATCGAAAGGAAATTTCTGGTTTATAAAGAAAACTATAAACGAAAATTACACTACAAGATTCCTATTGGAGCCGCCTTCATAGGTACACCGTCGCTAAGGTACCTGACTACCTATAGCACCAATGTTGCTACGGCACAGGACTTTCCATTAGTGGCACTGGTAGTACACTGGTACTCTCCTGGTACTGCAAGCACAGTACCAGCAAAGTACCTTAGCGACGATGTATATCTGTATAGGCGGACCGATGGGAATCTTGCAGTGTAACTAAGGATGTAGTTCATCACGATCATCATTGATACTAAATGTGTCTTTGCACCCACAAATGGAGTTCACATCGTTGTCAGCCAGGAGAACGTCAAATTTGACATGTTTCCATCTCTTTAAATTATTCAACTTGTTCTCATTATCCAATGCCTGTCACCCAGCCTGTCACTAATAGTTAACATTCAGAAAGTCACGGTGCCCGGATTATCAATACAAACCATGTTTTCAATGTATATAAGAAGAGTATCTGTAACAATTTACAGGTGCAGCAATAAAATACATTTGTGTACACAGCTTAGATCTCACATGATTATGATCGGTATTATGAGTGACACTACAAGATAATGAGGCCGTAACAATACATTTTGAAGGGTAATCTACCCACCATTTAATAAATTTGGGTTATAGTAAGCCTGGTGATAAGGAAATGAGGCCCGGATTTATGATATCAAAATTGAGCTGATTATACATGATATCTCCAGAGTAATTCGTAACGTCATATCATGTGAGCAGCTGCCTCAAGGTGAAACTTCAATTACTGGTAAAACATCAATCATATCCATCAAATCACATATTTTTATCACAATAAGAAAGATAAAACTCATCAGAGGATACATCTAGTGCAATGTTCTTGGCTCCCAGATAAATGTCCTTATTTGGAGGTCAATGTTCTTGTTTGACAGATGTTGCATATATTTATAGATATTTGTTATATAATATATTTTGCATTACTTCACTTCACTTCACTCCACTAAATTTAATCTTTAATACGGAAATCGTAGTGAAATAATAATAATCGTAATAATGCAAAGCAAGGCAACAGAATAAAAAATAATCACAATTTTTGGAAATATTTAAAGGCAGTGCGAAATGACAAATGAGTAGTCTGAAAATTGTTTCAAGAGTTCATGATATAGATTGGCAAATAAACTGAAATTTCAAGTTGAAATCTCAAATGAAATAGCAAATGTGTAAACTGCGGTTTTGTTTTCTATATTTGTATTTGCACTCTGCGTATTTTCGCAATTGAATGTCTCTTAACTGATATTTGCATACGGCTTACTCGTATTTGAAAATACAGTTTGTAATACAGTTTGCTGGAGACTATAAGGCAGGTTAAAATCCGGGGTTGAAAAGTGTTTGTTCCCATGTATTATTGTTTAAATAACTGTTGCGTTATCTACAGAAAAACCTGAATCAATATTAATCTGAGTATTTTGTAAGTAAATAGCAGAAGCATTCAATTTATATACCGGTACCATATTATTTACGATTTTTTGAATTGTACCTTGCAGGTACTGTAACGTATAACTGAAACCAACGGGTCGATCAATAATTAGACACTATAGGTGTCGGTTTTAACCATCAAGTGAACGTTATTCAAAAATTACTTTGATATCAGAACACACAGCTGCTATATTTAGGCAGTATAACATAAAAAAAAAAATGTTCGCTTGTCTTCAAAGTGTGCACTAAAATAATGTGATTGTGAACATGTGATTAACTGTGCTTAAGGGGTACTACACCCCTGTCCAATTTTGTGTCTATTTTTTCATTTTTCTCAAAAATTAGAGCGCATTGGTGACAAGTAAGATATGTAAAAAATTATATTATAGGGGCAAGGACTACAACTACTGCACTGGCAATTTTTTTTATTTACAGACAACAGTTGTGGAGTTACAGTCAAAAATGAGGGGAATCCAATATTTGATCAATACATCAATAACTACTTACCTTGAGTTGCTGCATTTTCAGTGCAGTAGTTGTAGTCCTTGCCCCTATAATATATACATCTTACTTGTCACCAATTTGCTATCATTTTTGAGAAAAATGCGAAAAAAGGCACAAAATTGGCCAGGGGTGTATTACCTCCTTAATAATAATAAATATGATTTTCAAAGATGTACTGCATCTTTAATGCTCTACGTGCTATGCGCTTCAACGGAAAAAGTTCAAGTTTTGAAATATTTTCTCAAAATATCAAGAGCTATCTTAAGAACTACTGAACCAATACTAGGCTTGTTTGTACTAATTTTAATGCATTTTTCATGCTGATTCAAAATATGGTCATGACAATTTACATTTCTGCAATTTTTGAATTTTGAATTTTTTTGAAACATGTCGTCTGCAGTCGACACCCGCGTGAAGAGAATTAACATAATCGATTTAGGCAAATGCAATTACGATTAATTACTAGATTCATGTTATGCTTTTATGCCCAAGGGATAATTCTGCAACATATTTAACCTAATTTAAATCAAAATTGAATCAGAGAAGGCGTCGTTTTAGTGTACAAATTCAGTATTAGATAATATGGAAAGCATCAAATGCCTGACAAGATGAAGTCTTCGCTAAGCAAATACGAGGCTTATCTCCAACTCTTGTCATGCATTTTTCTGTCTCTTTTACATTTTCTCTCTCTTAGTCTTTTTCTCTGTCTCCTTTTCTCTCTATCTCTCCCTCCCCCATCTCCCCCTTTCCATCTCTCTCTTCCTCTCCCTCTTTCTATTAAAGTGTCTCTCTCTTTCATTTTGCTTCTGACCCGTTTTACCGGTACAACGGTCCACGCGCCTATTTGGGATATCGAGGTACAATATCTTTACCACTCTTTTAAGTGAATATAGGGCCTGTGAATTTACACCTAAGGCAAATTTTTAAAAAACGGCCCTTAAATGCGATGATGGAGTATACACTTTGGCTTGAAGAAGCGCTTTGGTTCGAAGAAGCACATGTTGCTTTACATTAATAAACACATCAAAAAAAAAAGTAACCACTTGATTAGGTAGTCGATACAATTTATATGAACATGAATAGCATTTTCTTAGCTGTAGTACAATAGCAAATCTGTGTAAAAACAAATCTAATGATCGACAAAATTAATGATTATACAGGGTGTAACAATAAAATTTATACAATTGCATTTTGACTTCTCAGGAAAAAACTAAAAGAGTTATGGCACAATTGTTATATGCAATACAATCAGTAATATCTTGGCTAAACGAAGACGTTTAATTGGTTTCTTTACTAGCTTGGGTTCAAAAGTTATGTCCGATTAATTAAAACGTCCAGAAAACGTGTTGGGCCACTTTTGCCATGTTTGCGCACATCAAGTTTGTACTACGTAGATATGCTTATCGTGCATTAAACATCAAAGAACTGACACAAAAGAATTATAAGTCGTGTTTCTTCATATAATTAACATGAACTTAATGACAATATGATCTTTCTTTAAAATCTATAAATGAAGTTATGAAATTTCTTTCAAATTATCTTATAAATAAAGTAATTTCTCATATCCCTGAGATATCGTTGGTAAAACTGAGAACAGTTTTTGCATCCACAAGTACAAAACAATAGGATTTTAAAATTAAGTGCAGCTTGGCTTCTAGCTGTTCTGGGGCGACCACTATTGCAGCATTTATGTTAACAAATTCCACATACTTCTCATAGTTATATGTAATTGTATGCCTTGATGGAAGACATGAGTTTGGAAAATGAGCTATAAGCAATCTTATGGTTTCTGCTTGACTCCATGTGCTACCGAATGTCACAACCATAAAAATACGCTCTTCCAACGTGAATTGGGGTTGAAGTTGTTGAGCTGCAGCCACGATTTCTAGTAAATGAGGTTGTTTTGTCAGTGATTAGTTGTGACTTTCCAAAACTCAAGGAGATATTCTATTATGTAATCATTTCTACCACTTCGAATACCCCATTGTTTAAAACTACCTATCATAAGAGCATCGTCCATGGTTCCAACTCTATTCAGTCACTTTTGTAACAGTTTAGACAAAAGTGGCCCAAGCGGTTTTAAGACTAGGTTACATAATTGGTCATATCTTCACTTTTATACCGTCAATTTTATTGAAACAAAGCTTAGCTGATGGCTAAAGAAATTATCTTGATAGACATATAAATATCAAACCACAACATAAGCGGCATACTTGTGTCATTCTATTTTCAAAATTGTACAAATTTTATTGTTACACCCTGTATGAAGTTTGGTGCGATTTCAAAAGTTGCAAATTCAAACAGATTACGCAGCATATCATGTTCCTTTCACCGGAAGTTAGTGGTATTCAGCGTGTGCCATCGATCGGTAACTGACAATGTTTACAATCTGGAGAACATTTTGCATGGTCGATACCCTTTTACACAGTAATTCACAATGCAACTTTTTTTAACTCATCAAATATCATTCACTAAATAATTTCTCGATCATCCCGATTTCAGTTAGCATTCAGCTAAAGAGTACCTCTACACGTTCATCATTTTATTGCATGCTCAAAGCAAAGTTATGACCATCCAATCAGGTGAGGACTTTGTGATTTGGATGTGTTTTAAACACTGGCCAATTCATTGCATTATTAGACCCACATTGAAAGCACCCTAAAAATACTGTGACTACGCCCAATATATGTAGACAAAATCAATGACCTTCGAGGAGCCCGAATAACAGATCAGTCAATCCCAAATGGAATATATTTTAAAGCAGTTATAGCAATTAAAATTATAGCTGTATTCATCATCCTGTAGTCTGTATCCTGATTTGATTCATAATTTGTTCAATAATAAATTAACAGTAATCAATATATTCGCAAGATTTTTGTATTTTGATGTTCTCTGTTTAATAAATGAAGTACAATTTTTATGTTTTTAAATATCTAGTTGACCATATTTCTGAGCTATTTAGCTATTTAGTGTTTAATGAACTTGAATCTCAACTGTTTTGTGTATCAACCCAACCACGATGACTACTAACAACTTGTCAGCGTGTAAGACATGTTGCTGTCTCCCTCAAGTCATCAAGTGATAAATTGTTACTATAGAAAATGTCCCGAGACGACCAATACACCGCAGTATATCCGCAGGTTTAACACGGTGAATCAACGATTTGTTTTAGTTCTACGAGTCAATGACTGTACGCAACAACTTAGATGCTTACAGTTACAGTCACTGACCTACCTAAAGAGTTAAATGTCCGAATCATTTGATTCCAATAGGCAATCGTTTTATCTGTTCAAGCAACAGTTATGAAGATGTCCTTTTCCACTTGAAATGGTTGAAGGTAACCATGTGAAGTATTGAACGAAGGCAAGCATTCATAAGTAATATGCTGGATTGTATTATCTTACCTGGAAACATAATTATACAAAATATTCCTGGTAAATAATGCAAGCAGTAAGAAACGGGTTGTCTACAAGTTCATTGGTATTTAATTGCATGCTCAATTCAAAATTATGACTGTTTTAAACACCAGACAATTCTTTGCATTATAAGCCACATTGAAAGCACCTGTGACTACACCCATGTAGACAAAATCAATGACCTTCGAGGAGCCCGAATAACAGATCAATCTGCTGTCTCTATAGCAGGCACCGACTTTAATTGCTGACAGGTTCCTTTACAGCAATCCCAAATGGAATCGATTTAAAGCAGTTATAGCAATTAAATTATAGCTGGATTCATCATCCTGTAGTGTGTACCATGATTTGATTCATAAATTTGCAATATTAAATTCGCGGTAATCAATATTTTCGCAAGATTTAAAATGTATTTTGATGTTCTCTGTTTTATAAATGAAGTACAATTTTTATGTTTTTTAAATATCTAGTTAACCATATTTCTAAGCTAATTAGCTGTTTAGTGTTTAATAAATCTGAATCTCAACTGTTTTGTGTATCAACCCAACCGCGATGTTTCAAGACAGATTCTCCTCCTCAGCCAGACTTAAAAATTGGTCCCACTCCTCTCTCTTTTGTGTCTTCTGCCAAAATTTTTGGGTATTTGGCTACAGACTGACCTCAAATGGGATGGTCAAGTTGACCACATGTGGAAGAATTCCAATAGACGACCAATACACCGCAGTATATCCGCAGGATTAACACGGTGAATCAACGATTTGTTTTAGTTCCACGAGTCAATGACTGTACGCAACAACTTAGATGCTTACAGTTACAAGTCACTGACCGACCTAAAGAGTTAAATGTCCAAATCATTTGATTCCAATAGGCAATCGTTTTATTTGTTCAAGCAACAGTTATGAAGATGTCCTTTTCCACTTGAAATGGTTGAAGGTAACCATGAGGAGTATTGAACCAAGGCAAGCATAATTCAAAAGTAATATCGTACGTTGAGAGGGCACTTTAGAAGATACAGTCCATTAATCATGTCAAAATTCAATAGAAAACAAAAGACATGGCAAGCTATAAGACATGCAAGCTGTTAGAAAATGGTTTATCACATTAAATTATGGTATATCGTTCAAACAACATTCTTCTCCAGAAAACCCGCTTGCTTTTATTGTTATGTTCTCTCTCTATATTTAAACATGGAAGAAAGAGATGAGAAGGAACCACAACGACTTCGATCGGCCAAGTTTTAATCCGCTTATCTATTGACGCATGAAAAGAAAAGCTATCAATGGTACTTACTTTCATGTATGATCCATTTACCGCGATCGATGCTTGGCAAAATCATTACTGGAAAAATGTATAACAAACCCATCCACGAACAAACAAACGCTACCCAGAAGTAAGATTATGGAATTTCACTGATGCTCTGAACATGTATAGTAGCTTTGTTTTGGGATATACAGTCAAACTGTTTTCTTGATCGTGTTGTGTAGAAAATGTCCTATAAAACATCGAAAAGGTAATCAAAATCGGCCGTTTTTTTGCTGAGTATCATCTTTAGCAAATAAGGTAAGATTTTGGTGACTTTTTCGATGAAAAATAGATGTAAAATGTTCTTAAATAATGCACAATGTTCCGGTTGAGTCCGGTACATAAAACCTGCTTAATTTAATAGTTGATATGTGTATAATCGTAACTAGCTAACTCGTTTCAGTGCCAAAGACTGCCAACTCTGAGAAAAAAAGTCATCAAAGTTCGGAAAAATTGGGCAAAATGGAAGAAAAAGATGTAGGCCATCAATGACCGATGATCACGTCACCAAAGAAAATCCTATAGGGTGCTTGCACGGAAGGTCATTAGTTCAAATCATCCTTCACACACGCTCCAGAAGACATGCAAATACGTGGAATACAATACCAATCACCTATTTAACGCGGGGTATTGATCAAAGTAAATCCTCATGAATAACAATGTCAACTAAATGTCGGTAAAGGGAGTGGCCAAAGTGAATGCGTTTGTTGTGGTTCCTTCTTATCTCTTTCTTCCATGATTTAAAGCACTCTCGAATTGCACTCTCGAAGAACGTCCGAATATTGTGATATAATTTTCAAAACAGGAATAAGAACAAAAAAACACGTTATTGTTAAACGTTTAAAGTGACAGCAAAATATGTTAGACTCCCAGTACTAACCTGTAAATATCTGATCAATTTACACATGATGTCGCCACCATAGAACCCCTCTGTATATTTATAAACGAGTTCCGCCCCTGGGTTTGTCAGTCCGACTAAAAGGTCTGCAATGAAAGACAAAAGACACAAATTGAAAAGCTATTGGAACAAGTGTGTTGTAGTTCATCACGAGAATTCTAATACGCTTAGAAGTGCTTTTATCTGATTCATGTATGAACTTTATTTTACAGACGTTTCTTTAGGCGAATTCGTGCTCACTGTAGTTGAATTAAATTTGATGTTTCGTCGGTAATTGATACAGCTCGTTCTATTACAAACATTAGCCACTTAAGAATTAACATGTGCTACGTCTTTGAGTCATACAGTCTCCATGTTCTAAATGATGACATCTAAAAGAAAGCATTTAGTTGTCTGAAGAGCATATTTTGCTTTTCAAATCTTTAATGATTTCATAAGCTTTTATAGAGACGCTATCATACGAACAGAATTGAATAATGTTCGAAAATCACTAGCAGACAGAACAGACTGCTTGGAAAACTAGACGTTTTTATCCGACAATTTATTGACTCCGTCTAGGTGAGGTTGAAGGAACTCGATAAAGAGAGCTTTTCTTGCAAGTAAAATGCGAAGCACAAAAACATTCTTTACACGGACTTGAATGCTTCTGCACCAGACAGAAGTACTCCAGTCCGTGTGAAGATGTTTTTTGCTTGAATACTTTTCTACCAGACAGAACTTTTATCTTCAACATACCAAAATGTCCTGTTTTAATTTGACTGAAAGTTATCGAATTTATCGAACTATTATTCAATAATTATGTTTCAATCTCTCTGGACTTTATCACAGTAAATTCTGGATAGTTACAAAAAGTTTCATTTTGATTTTACAGTGTAAATCAAACAAGCATATTGGGAAATCAGGGATTTAACAATTGCTATGTGCCTTACCTGCTAAAGCAAGATGTGTAACAAAGAAATTGACTCTAGATTTCTTATGTCGTATGGTATATACAGCTGTTAGTACTATGGAATTCCCTACGATTATCATAACAAAGAGTATCCATAGAACAATTCGTTGGAATTCCTGTAAAAAAATCACAAATAAAGTATGAAACATGTTTAAAACTTGCACATTGGTTGGGAACAGTCAGGGGATAACACTCTACTCTTTTCGAAACTATTTTGAGATACATTTGTAGGACTAGTTCTCTGTATATGAGACGGACGGCTTAACGTCCCCTCCGATGGAATGAGTACTTATGATCTAAAGCGCCATGAGGACCGGGAGAGCGGAAGTCTGAATTTAATCTACAGATGTTGCCAATTATTTTTTTATTTTTAATATCACAGCAAATCTCCACCACTGGGAACTGAACCAGGGACGTCATGCACCAAAGGTACGAGCCCTAACCTCTTCTTTACCATTATAGCGTCGTATACTGCACATAATCACGGATATGGGTGTTCTTCAATAGTTGTAAGATATTGTCCTAAAAATAAATGTCACTAATACTTAAAAACATTGCGGCACTGTGTGTGCAGTGCTTGGTACACCTAATACAGACCATTGATTAATATTTAAATACGTGGGTCGGATTGAAAATGAGGTATTTTCGTAAAATTCATATATATCAAGAGCGAAATGGTCTGTGATCAATTTTCAAAGGTGTGATACAGTTATTTCTGAGACATTAAATACATACATTTTTAAATGTTATATCACTGCTCCATATCGACATTAATTGAAATAACAGATGTAATCACAAGCAAAAAGTCGACCTTTTAATAATTTTTTGTTTTTATGTAAAGTCTGCTTTAAAATAATCGTCAAGGGCATATCAATGTGACATGTCAAAACAAAGCATCAGATGAGCTCCACAGAATATACACGGCAACAGAGTTTTTATTTACTTATTTTAAATATACATTCCTGGTATTACAATCTTCTTACAATTAATGTTATTAAAAGGAATGTTGTGCGATCTGGAAGCAATTTATGTATAAACATGTTGCATACACTGAAAAGTTCAGGTTCAATAATGTATATAATTGTATACTATGTGCTTGATAAATCGAATGCAGATCATTGGTTAATATTTTGAATCCGTGGGTCGGATTAAAAATGAGATACTTTCGTAACATTCATGTCAAAAGCGCAAGGGTCTGTTTTGGTTTTAGGTACAGTTTTATTTACAGATAATCGTCAAGGGTATATGATTGAGAAGTGTCAAAACACCCATTAGATGACGTCCACAGAATATACAAGACAACAGGATTTTGGGAAGTTATGTTGAATATGTAATTCCAGTCAGTGGCGTAACAAGGGTTGGTAGCGCCCGGGGCAAGAAACAAAATTGGCGCCCATGGTGCACTTATGTCCACGGCAAATTCACCGTGACCTTTCCAGTCATAAACCCGCTTAGTTAAGATTAAACCGATATATGCAGTACTAAACCATTATAGTAATCGATTGTCCAACGCAAATTTATTCCCACAAGATAATATTAATCCAATGAGCGATCGAATTGTCCGCCACGGTCGACTAATACAATAGATAATGACGCTATTGACATGTATGGGCGGAGCTCCACTGACTGAGTTTGGGGGTATTTTCACTGGTTTGCTGTCATTTACTCATCAAGGCGGTCCACCGTTATTATAAGGACTATACTAATGATTTAAAGATTGACATGTAGAGAATAAACCATACTTGATTGACAGGAAGTACTAAATTTGTACCTATTACGGTTTCGTGACACCTTTCTTGCAAATGTGACCAAGCCAGGGCGGCCTGGTGAAGCAAAATGTGCATTGGAATAACACGGGAGTCTGGATATAGATGGTATATTTCTTTCTCATAACAATGTATGGTCCCCTGTTATTAAAGCTGGTACCGGGTTGAAAATTCAGATATTTTGAAAAGAATAAGCAATTGAAACATAGAGAAAGTACTAAAATCATAGCTTTTATACTTTTTTATATATGACGCTAACTAGTTAATCTCCTATATCTCCAACACAGCGCTACCAGTAGGGTTCAATTGCCTATTGTGAGTGCCCCTGTGTTGTGTGCATACATGTAGTTAACAATAACTGCATGATGCCTATCCCCCCCTGAGAATATCTTAGACGCGGGCAATTCTTGAAACTTGAAAATTTGGGACAAATAAGGCATACCACTAATTAATTTTGGTTTAATACTAAAAGTTGAATATCGGTCTTAAAATGTTCTTTTAATTGATTTTGTGCTGAAATGCGCCTAAGGGTGGCGCCCGGGGCATGTTTCCCCCCTGCGGCCCCCAGTAGTTACGTCACTGATTCCAGTATTTTGTCAGGTCAAATCTTCCTACAAGAGAAAAGAGGTTTTTGGGAACTCTGTTGAATAATGTAATTGCAGCTATTATATCTTCCTACAATTTTATGTTACTGAAAGAAATGTTGTAGGTTCTCGAAGCAATTGTGTTGGTCGTGAAGCCAGATATTGGATTATTCTACGGTAAACTATTAGTATTACTAACGATAAAAAGTGGGTGGCCAGATTTCGTTCACAATGGTGTTTTCTATCATTGACTTGAAATTGCTCCATGTGGTTTGAATAATTACAAGAAAAGGGATATTTGACTGTACGCTATTCAATATATGTTACTGCCGTAAGAATAGGGTAGACCGGTTATTTGGCTACAATGAGAATTGATTTAATTAAGAACAAGTCGCTATAGTTGACCCGATGTATATATACATTTGTGCTCTTGAATTAAATTTCTTAGAGATGTATTTCTTCTATATTAATTGAAACAGTTGGCGTCTGAGATCAACGTGTTTAAATTAATTCCTTGCAAGTACATTTAATAATGTAGAATGGTGCATTTTTTCTACCAATTACTGGCAAAATGAATGGACATTCATAACAAGGTTTACAAAAGTAACAAACATTGTACGTGACATGAACAATATAAAATATGCACAAGCAACTGGAACAGTATCATCCTGATTAGCGTCGATAAGACAATTGTAAAGAATTACCCACAAAGCAAAAGCATACCTAATAATAACTGATAATTGATAATTTGATAAGCTATAGAACAATAATAATAATACAGACTTGACATTTAGTATGGAATATTTTTTTGGCAAAATTCTAAGACTGGTCTAGAAGGGGTCTGCATAAACCGCACGAGATAAATATTAATTGGAGTGTGTCGGGAGATGGTGTGAAGTACATTTTGACAATGTGCTTTCCATTAGTTTAAATTATGGTTCCAATAATGTAGTGAATTAGCCTAAAATGGCGGACTTAGGGAGACTGAATTTGATTTTTGTGGGGGTTAAAATTTCTGAATTTGAGCAACATTATTTTGATATTATCAAATTTATTGAGGTTCGAGGTGATATTTACTGAACCTAAATACCAATAAGTGTTCGTCAGAACTGAAATGCACTTGTAATCTATCAGTTTTGAAAGTGGGAGGAGCTGTAAAAATATGCCACTGAAAAGAGGTACGCACTCAGAAATTTTGAATGGCCCCCTGGGGCCAAATGTTATAAACTTACTGTACACAAAGAAACAGCGTGAGTTCATTGGACAACCAAGAATCCGCGCAGTTGTTTTGCACCCTAAGTTTATAACATTTGACCTCAGGGAGGCCATTCAAACTTTCAGAGTACGTACCACTTTTAAAAGCCACACTTTAAGCTCCTCCCATGTTCAACAAATTGGTACATTGCAAGAGTGTTTCAGCTGTGATGAATGCCAATTGCTGACAAAGTTTAGGAAATATCACCTCAAACCCCTATAAATTTAATAATAACAGAACAATGTTGCATAAAGTCCGAAATTGTGTCCCCCACGTAGCTCAAATTTAGCCTCCCTAAACCCGCCATTTTAGACAGATTTGCTACATTATGAGAACCATACTGTAAACTCATGGAAAGCACATTTTCTATCAAACAATTAGTTTACACCATCTCCCGACACACCCCAATTAATATTTAGCCCGCGCGGTTCATGCAGACCCCTTCCAGACCAGTCTTGATATTTTTCGAAAAAAATATTCCATACTAAATGTCAAGTCTGTAATAATAATAATAATAAACACGTTTTTAGGGCGCATATAATACCACAAGGAAACTCAATGCGCTAACAAAAAAGTTAAAAGCAGCAAAAAATATACAAATGCTGCGAAACGTTATTTCAAACACATTAAAAATCTTAAGGTACAAGAGAAAATATCATATACACATTATAAATCTTAAGGTACGAAAACTTAAGGTACAAGACAAAATATCATATACAATAATAAATCTTAAAGTACAACTCAGGAAAAAGCAAAATGGCAAAACCAAAAAAAGGATTGCATGATGCACATAGCAAAGATTTGGCAATAATTAGACAATATTAATTTGCAAACAGAAATGTCTTTAGGCGAGACTTGAACTGGAGGAGAGTGTTAGCCGAACGAACACTAGCTGGAAGAGCATTCCAAAGTTTTGGAGCTGCGGCAGAAAAGGATCTTTGACCATAAGAACTAGTCTTCATCATATTATAAGGGTCATTCAAAACGTTTTGCCTCAATGAATAAATAAGCAAATAGATTTAAGTACTGCAAATAGGATATACTTATAAATATGACTAGGTTAAATTGTGTACTAACAGCCCATTTTCAATACGAGTTGAATTATGCATTTTGGACATTTAAGAGTATACAATGTTGCATTTGGACGAGACAGGCTTTTCAATAAACATCAAAATTGGTGGGTACTAACCATTTCGATACAGCTTGTACATGTATTGTTTTTCCTCTGACTAAAAACATGGATACATGACGTCTAAAACAAGGTAAAGGGAGACACAGAACACGTAAAACTGTCTATGAGCTGTAAAACCACCTTTGTCAGCACCTGCGACTTTGTTATATTCACTGTCTAATGTGTGTCTGCATGGTGTTGGATTTTCCATTGGGCTATTCCAGATAAAATGAAAACTTGATCTAATAAATATTTGGAATTCCACCCTCCGATATCAATGAAAAGTACGGACGGAAATCCAATAAAAAATTGTAAAGAAAAAACACCTGAAAATTGAAGAAAACTTTGAAATTGTCAAAAAAAAACCATAAAAATAATTGAAAATCTCGTCCAAAACTAAACCAATATATTGAAATTCTGGCTGGTCCTCAAATGAATTGCAACATCCAAACATGTGGTTTGGGGTGGGCATCTTTGATCTCGAATGGTGCTCCTTATCAGTTGCTATCTAGGCGTTTACTTGTCAACAATTACTTGAAGATTTAGTTTCATGCTGTTGATGCCTAGATATTCCTTGGCATATGAATTAAACCGTACCCGTATAAACTGTCAATTGATCCGGGTATTGCGGGCAAGTGCAACAACAACATTTTTACGGGGAGGGATTACACGAATTACCAAATCAAACTTGGGTTATACAAACATGGCATATTTTGCACAAATGGGCATAATAGATTGGCACTTGCTAATTTTCTGAATTTTATTCTCAAGCACAAATGACTTGGGTGATCATAGATTATGGACACCAACAATCAGAAGTAAAAACAAGATTATAGATTCAAAACAGAATTTTTGTAAATTTCTCAACTTACCGCATAAGCTGTTAACCTATCGTCGATATGTGAGCCATTGAGGTCATCATCATCAGATGTGTTGTTGTTATTAGCTCCTGTCCCTAACTCCATTGGAATTGAAGTCACCATAATTGTCTCTCAAATAACATCAGAAATAGACAAAGCTTGGCTCATATGCGAGCGTATTAATAGTAATCTATTTAAACCACAGCAAGCCTTTCCAAGCAGATTCCAATGAGGGATCGCGATAGCTTATTGCATTACGGTATCCAGTCTCTAAACTCACTCGTCGCTGGCTAGTTTGGTGGTGACGTATGTGAGTCAAGTATGTAAACTTAACAGTAAGAAAGCAACAATACCACCTGACTATGAAATAACGTGGTTTTCTTTGGAGTGGTTGTTGTTAGCCACGAAGGAACATCGCAGTATCTTCGGCTTAGTTCTGTAAGGTAAATGAAAAACAAGACGTAGTAATTTAATATCAGAATCAACTACACTTCGGGCGCATATGAAACAAGTTGCAGTTGCTATTGATAGCTAGCTCACGCAATGTCATTAATAAAATTAAATTCAAAAGGTAAAATCAATGCTGAACTGGATTTCGGAAAGGATATGTTATTCTGATTTTTGTTCCACATTTTGGAATGAATGTGGCCCAGGAAAGTGTCACCCATATTAGCTTAGTTTTTATTCAAATCATATTTGTCGTATCTACTTTCGTAAGTTAAAAGACTGATTCTGATAAATGCATTTTATGTTTAATTTGGACAGACATATCATGTGTCAATACCTAGCATGAAGCGAATAAAATATAAGAGCTAAAGCTCAATTCAAACTATGAAATACCAAATTGGTTTTCGCAATTCAAGTGTTTTTAAAGTGTAGGTAACTCAAGTATATTTTGATTTTAATATTAACACTTACATAAGATATTTGAAATTGTAATTGATTGGTTTGAAAATTCAATATAACCATAGGATTATAAGAGGCAGATAAACACACTTACGGTATGCTGTTATCTTAATCCGGTATGAATTACTGGGTTAATATGTAGTCTTAATTCAGAAAAGATTGTCAATAAAGTGATTTGATATAATAAATAGTTTACATAAGTAAAACAAGCTTTAACGCCCCCACATCACTTTTATGCTATTGCTAATAATCAGTATGCTCCGATTATATTTATAAATACGTTTTTATAAATGCGCACGTGTCCCATGGGCACGACATACCAAGACCAGCAAGCGTGACCAAATCCTCATGCATTGACCACTATACAGAAAAGGATAAGAACTCTGTATATATATATCATCAATTTAATATCCAAATTATTACACATGGGGATTCCGAATTTGTATTATGTTATCAAAAACAACATTTTGAAAGTATTTGACGACGGAAAAAAATATTCAACGACGTAAACGTTTACAATAATCACAAATAATCACAAAATAGACTATTTTGCTGCACAGTAGTCTCATGTTGATCCACGTTTGCATTCAAATGTATAGGAAGATCACCCGCTATGTGGAGACTTACTGTCTACAAGCTTTTATGGCAGCGCGGAGGTGGTCACGTGCGTATTTATAAAACGTATTTATAAATATAGTCAAAGCATACTGATAATATTACACAAAGTACAGGAGATCATTACTGATGCTTTATCGTTTTCCCAGCATAATACAAGTAAAGTAGGTAATTGGGTTACGCATCCTGCACATCAACAAATAAACAAATCATGGAGAACGATTGCTCGCTATAAAAGCTAAAAAGTAAAAAGGAAAAAAGTTAAAATCAACGTTGAAACTTAAATCGTTACAATTAAACAAGACAACATATAAACACAAATTTCGACCAGGACACAACCAAACTTGAAAGAGCAAGGGTTCGAATCCGCCGGCACAAATTAGGTTGTCTGCCAGTCGGGCTTTTGTGTTTATTTGTTGTTTTGTTTAATTGTGACGCTTTGGGTTGGTTACATCTGTTACTCATGAATTATATCCAGTTTCCTCCTGCAACGAGCAATCGTTCCTCATTGTGTTTATTTGCTCATGTGCATGCGAGTAGCTCCATTACCTACTTTCCTTTTCTTCTAATCACACCAATAAATCTCAAACCATTTCTAAAAACTACAAATTTGATTTCGTGATTACGTAAATTAGTTTAAAGTAGTATATAAAATGGTTATGGAAACAAGCTTTTATTGTTCGTTCTGAAGGTGGAATCATTATGATTATGAGGTGTAAGGAAATAATAATAAAATAAGAAGCATGGCTAAGTATTCCATCTAAATGGAGAGGCGTCTTTGGAATAAGAGCTATTGATTTCAAAGCTTCTGGTGTTTTACGCTATAGACCAATTTAAAAACCTTCACCTTTCTGACAGTTCAAAAAGACCCAAAGTTAAAACTATCCCGAGAAATGCCGTTTCAATACAAGGGTCTACGAACCTGACAAAATCTGTGTGGAGCTATTTACCTCGAGGAGATGAGGGTTAGAGTGTATGATCAACCCAATACAATATAGGAAGCGGCGATGTTAACACCGATTATTATTATGATAGTCTAGATAGAAAGAGATTGGGTTACATCGCCTACAATCCATAGCGAATTGTATTAATCTAAATCTAATATCTCAAGCTTTGTCGTTGCCGTATTAAATACAACTTGCCTACGGTACACGTATTCATTTCTCGTCCAGCGGACTCTTTGCTGCCATTAGGTAAAAACTTAGCTGTGAACGCAGGAGGTCTCACAGAAATTATATCGTATAGTCGACAAGAGATTATCACGTTTCATTTTGTGATTACATTCTGTGTGATTTTGACGCTTACGCTTCTAATTATGTACTTTGTCACATTAAAATAGAAAAGGGTAAGAAAACGAAGTGTTTCTGGTAACTTAATACAAGATACTAGTATTAGATTATAACTATCAGGTCTTCAAAAATATGATCAACGTTTTATATGTTGCGCACTGTGCTATGAAGTGACATCACGTGATAATGTGCTTTAAATGTGTCCATGGTGTTTGGTCGTAAGTTGAAAAGAACAAAATATCTTCACCGCAGAAGTCGACTGATGTTTTTACAAGGCTTACTCGACAAATATTTGACAAGTGTGAGTTGAAAGGGATAGGACGCCCCAGTCTGCACAAGCTGTAGGTTGCATAATCTGTTGTTTTATAGGAAAAAGTCGAGATATCTATTTTATACAATACAACAAACATAATTTGTCAGCAGATTCGCAAATTATGATTGTTGTATTTAATTCCCGTCGATCATGCCACTATTTTTCCATTATCTTTTTTATATAGTTTCATTTAAGTATGCTTTTTCATTTATCGCATAATTTAATATTGCAGACTGCGAATCATCATCAAAAGATCATGATATGAATAAACAAATAAGCATATGCGATTATTCAGGTTGCATTGCCTCTGACATTGATACATCGATGAATATGATACATCTCATTGAAGACCACAATAATTATACAGAGACTCAAAATGCATTTTTTTCTGATATGATGTCGCTTTTGCATTCCTGATTCCAGCCAGCAATGTCAGCAATTACATACTGATAAAATATTAAGGCGCAGGTAACGTACAGCTAGTCCAAGTTTTACAGAGCAGGCTTTATGGGCCGTATGATGCATGTGCAACATCAAGCAAGTTTATCTGAAGTCCAAAGTGCAATATTGAATTGTTAACAGCATGCCTAGAGCTTGTTCAGTGAATATTAAAAATCCCTCAGGTAGATATCTTAAACTTAGTGACTTGTGTGTGTCAAACCAATTACTGCTTGGTGATCGTTATGGCTCACTTGTGTAAGTTATTTATACGATATCATCTCTCTGTATAATTTGATACATTGCAGACTGAAAAAGGTTCAAACACCACTGAACACAGCTAGTAATATGAATGAATAAACAACATCATCCCCAAAGTCGCTTGTAATCGCTGTGTATCAACTGTTGATTTAGACATATTGCATCTGATTGAAATGGCATTTGTTTCAGAGCTAATCATAAAATCATCACATAGACCAAAAGTGCAACATCCTTTCGAAGATGATGTCACTTATCTATTTATATCTACAGTATTTCCCCATTAAAATGTGTCAAATTACAGATAAGAGTATGGGCAATGGGCAAATTCTGTTATTGATATAGCCGCAGCCGTAGTTTGGAAACAGACCCTTAGAGTAACCGTATAAAATCATAGTAAAAGTAATCTTTGATATTCTATTGAAATATGGATATCGAAGGCACTTAAATTTGGAACCAAATCCCATTTTAGTCGAAGACTTAAGTAAACATCTATCCCTTGGTGAATATCGGTCAAGTGTATAGCATGTGTCCAAGTGATAAAACGGACACCTTAGAATAATAACTATAATCTTGGAATACGTGGATACAGCACAAGCCAGGACACGGTCACACCCGGACATGGCCTTTCACTCAATTTTACCCGCAAGTAATATAAAATAAATAGTATACGAGAAGGCAAAAAGGCAAATGTCGAAAAATTCGATTTTTAGATATAATGGATAACAAAAAGTATGAAGAAAATTTCTGATTGATATTGTTTAACATCCTACGAACTTTACTTAATTTCATCACATACTAACACCAGTGCAATCTTGGAAATTTATGAACTAGATCATCTATTTATCCTGATACAAAATGGTTTGCAAAAACGAATTGTTCGTGATCCACATATTAGCGTCGAATATACACAAAGCAAAAAATTGTTAAGAACAGATTACAAAACCTAAACTTACAAAGTCAAGTCAATACAGACGTTTATATGACCGATTTGCAGCATACAACACGTCCAAGCTATTTTACAAATCGCACACAAATTCCTCTTTTTCTGGAGGACATCGACTTTGTTGAGCAAGAGAGCAAATGTTTGGACTGGCAAATGATGAGATACGACCTGTCCACGCACTGATATGCTTGCCTTAATCTATAGCTGATCTGCCGGGCAATTCCATCTACTGGTCAATAAATATCGCCTCGAGTTGAAGCTACAAAATGTCACTCCAAAGGGACAAAGAGCTTTGTTCATCCACAGACTAAATGTCACGAACGCAGAGGGGTAACTTTAGGTACAGCTATGTGCAAATACGTTAAATTGTAATTCACCATGATGTCTGAAGTTTGAAATCAACATAACCATGCCTTTTTCAGGAGCTAGGATACCTATATATTTCATATTGTATTTAACAAGAAATGGGCTATAAAAATAGTCGTAATACGATCGTATTATCTACAAACATTTATGGTAAGGCTAATTGTTGCATTAATACCTGGTAAAATTAGACACATAAAATGAAAAGCCGCGTTGAGTAATTGTTCACACCTAGACTTTGTTCATACAAATTTTGAATACTTTTTAAATATCCATTTGATATCGAATCACACTTTCCTGGATTTATATTACAAAATTGGCGAAATTAGTATTGGCAAGTATCAAACGTGTTAAACGGAAGTTCAATACAAGTCGTGCTGTCATGTCAGCTCTCTGTTTGTTACTTAGCTCCAGGATTGTGTAAAAAGTCAAAGTGATGTCTGCACCACTGACCAAATGTAACAAATATTGAGAACCTGGAGAAAATTGACTGTAGTAATATAACATCGATTTTTAAGCAGCTTTAATCCACCTAATTGGACAGTCTCAACACCAGTTTGGTGCGCCGGGGACCCAGTAATGGCCGAATGAATTCTGACCATCGCTTGGCTCGTTGGATTGGTCTAAAGTACAGGGCAATACATTCAAAAATAGTGTAAATCTATTGCTATCCCAGTGGGCACACTCAAATCAGGTTGTGTTTGCAAATGGACTTCAACCTGATTTCAGCCTCCTTAATGTTTGCATTGAAAGTTGGTTGTAGTCAAAATCAAAATCGTTGAAATTTCAACGTTGTATCAACGTTGAAATTTTATCAACGTTGAAATGTCAACCTGATTTCAACTAACCACTAGGTTGAAATCAGGTTAGGTTGAAATTGGATTATGGATGTAGATTTGTATATTATTTACAGATGGTATGATAAAATAAAAATTTTGAATACCATTTTTCTCTAAAACACTGGCCCATTCATCCGTTTCTGAAATATATACCACAATAAAGTCAATAATACATTATACTTTCTGACAATAATTTTAAAAGTGTGCACTCCCGTTGAACTGTAAAATGTTGTTCTTAATTTTAATTGGAATTTACCGACAGACGATATACCCTAACGTCAACTGTCATATGTATGTAAGAACAAGTGATCTGAAAAACCCAGTTGTTTTCCTATGAGGTTCCTCAAACCTATCTTGCTTATTTTAGACTACAGGTAACAAGTGTTCAAATATAGATCAATATTGACTCCAGTAACTCCTTCGTGTGTACTCATACTGTATTCACTTCACAGAAATCGAGCACTGTTTCTTTCCATAAGCTCATACGCTTTGGCGACACGAATTCGATTTTGTGTTCAAATTAAATTAACTCTGGAATCAAATACTTTCTTGTAATAAAAATGTTTTCCATATTCTGTCTATATTCATACAAACATTTCATCATCTTGTCTAGGTAAATTAAAGAGCCTCCGTTGTAAGCTGTTGTCATAATTTTAAGAAATAAAGTAAGCTAGTTCCTATCCTGTGCAGTGTGTGTTATATTCTATTGCGGGGGGGGGGGGGCAACAAAATCATTATCAGTGGCGTATCGTGGGTCATCATATGAGAGGGGCACAAACCGTTTTTCGGCAATTTTCCTATGGGATTTTCCTAATTTTGCAATCGATTGGAGGGGCAGATTCCCCCGTACCCCTATGACGCTACGTCACTGATCATTAGCGTATTACAGGGTAAACGTATTATAAAGTTAAATTAAAATATTTACAGAGCTCCCCTTTCCGATTTTATGTCGTAATTACATACCATTAAACATGAGAATTGTCACTTGTAAGGTAATATATACTGCCTAATTCAGGCCCTGTTTGTTGTCATGCAGTGAATGAACTTTATTGAAAACTACTTATTTTAGTCATTAACAACACACACAATTTTGTTTACAATTCTATTCGTTACCATAATACCTGTATTATTGTTGTACAAATATGCCTTTAATTTAAGCTTAATAGCATTCACTGAGCAGTTGAGGGAGAGATACCCCCTCTGGCACAATACGTGAATTGTAGAAATTGTAAAATGTTTATTGTATCCCAATGTTACGCAATAAAATTTTGTGATTTTTTTTTATCCCTTCAAAGGGGCATTGTGATATTCCACAAAAATTGCGCCCTCAATTTTGGTCAAAGTCCAGGTGTTAATATGTAAGCAAAGTTTGTCCATACACTAATCAGCATTTGAAATAGTTAAGCTTAAATTAGTATCCTTCATGTAAAAGTGTATGATTTTTATTTTTTTATTTCTCGAGCAAGAAGTAATACACAGTTTTTACACACGAGAAACAATCTAGAGCCAAAAACAAAACCTACTTCATACGCGAGAAAAAAACCCGCTGATTTTGCTATTTTTATATCCACACTTAGATTTTAATACCCACCAATTATATGTGCAGCTCTCCAAATTTCACTGGGTGAAGGAAGTGTTTGATAACCAAACAATTAATAACCGATTTTTGAAATTGTTCACATTCAATTTACTTCTGGCATTACCTCATTGATTGTATTGATTATTGATTATTGATTGTAAGATTGTATGGTCCGATTTCTCGAAGCTTGGCTAGTGGTCAGGCTTCCTAAGACAGCAGACTTGCCCTACCTATGTAGAGCCATGCAATTGATAAATTTCTGAGGTGATGTAAGATGTGAAATAGTAAGTACTGGTATGTAGGACTAATTGCGCTTAAGCCTGATGGCTTAGGAAGCCTGACCTCTAGCCATGATTCGAGAAACCAGCCCTACGAAACTAGGGACAAATTTGAAAAAGGCTTTTTTTAAAAATTTTTGATGCCGGGTCATTGCAAAATTGCTCAATTGATCCTGCAACATGATCAAATCCGAGATCATATCTTCATCACATGGGCTCTGGTTTGTTTTCAATGATAGCATAAAGATGTGTCTTTCACACCTGTAAACACTGAGTGATTGTTAAAAACTGTTTTTTCCTTTATTTAAATATCACCACATTATATCGGGCCGTTTTTTCTGGGACACCCTGACTAAATCGGCGCGCTTTTTCTTCCTATCAAGACATACAATCTCACTATACACGAGCAAATTGAATGCGCCCGATAACTTACCTATACATGGGCCACAAATATATAATCAAATTTATTTTCAAATAACAATAAACATACTTGGCTTAAGGTTAAATTCCTGCAACGTTGACTAAATTTATATACGCTCCTGGTAATAAAAATGTTACTTTCACAGTGTCTCGAGTACCTGCTAGCTCTACAACGTCTCCAATAGTGCAAATACGCAATTATTGTTCGCCAATTTGTACAATATTTATTATTAATATTTTTTACTTTGATAAAATAAAGCCCGTTTTACAAAATAAAGCCCGTGTATTCACAATGCCACTGACCATGATTTTCAAACTGGAATTAACTTATTCATTCTAAATAAATCTAAGAATGATATGGACCCAATTTAATGAGCAGACCCAACTAGACCAACTATTTTATATTTTACTCTTATTCCAGAATGCGACTATTTACAGCATTCAATGTAATAATTCATTTGGTAATTGTCAAGAGATAATGTTGTTAATGCTTCGACATTTTCCCTAAATTTGATGGGAGTAAATACTACAGGGTTTTAGTTTCATACTTAATATTAATAATAGGTGTGTATATTGCATGAAGTGCTCTAGAGGTAGCCGAGTTGCGTTCACGTATTGTGAAGAAGCGATAAACCTTTTCAATTAACTACAGAGACTGTAACAATAAAACATTATACAATTGCAATTTCGCTTCTCCGAAACAAATCAAAGAGATCATGGCATTGTTTCTTTATTAGCTCGGGTTTAAACGCTATGCTCAATAACTAATTCGTCCAGAAAACGAGTTGGGCCACTTTTGACATTGTCGCGCATATCATTTCATGGTTAGTAATTATATTATTACTTTGAGAAAAATATAAAAGGTTTCATTTATGGCGTAAATCTGATATGCAGTAAAATCATTATCCGCGTAAATTGAACTCTCATGCTTTCGTCAAAGAGCTCAGAACAAAAGCAAAGGTTTTTTTAATGTTTTTCTTTCACTTAATTGACACTCTGATTAGTAAAGAACACCGACCAGATGATTCATGATTCAACTCAATTCAGTCACCTTTGCTACAAAGACAAGAAAGTGGCACAAACTGTTTTATAACTACTTTACGCAATTATCTTCGCTTGTAGGCAACCGATTTTATTGAAACAAAGCTTATGAAATTACCTTGTCGACCAAGTTAAATTCAGTACAACAAGTAAGTGACATGTTTTACTATTTTTAAATTGTATAATTTTTTGTTACAATCTGTACATATTGCTTGTTACAAAAATATTATTAAAATATTTTTATATAGAACACCTATATTATCAAGGGATAATGTTGTTAATGCTTCGACATTTTCCCAAAATTTGATGGGAGTAAATACTACAGGGTTCTAGTTCTATTAATAAGACGAGTGTATATTGCATGAAGTGCTCTTGAGGTAGCCGAGTTACGTTCACGTATTCTGGAGAAGTGCTAAACCTTTTGAATAAACTACATATTGATTGTAATTACAATAGTATTTTTATATAGAACATCTACATTCGATCTTATCCGGAATATTTTGCTTGGTATAAATTGACACTTCAACCGTGATATCGAACGATGACGTATATAGTGGATACAAAAAACTAACCTAAATGACTGCTGGCCTTATAGGTTATTTAAGTTTCATTCCAAATACATTCAGTCTGTTGCATTTAAAATCATATTTTGCATATTTGGAAATGGAGCATCTCATTGAGTAACGTAAACCTGTCAGCTTATGGTTACTAATTGAGCACTGTATACTAAGTGGTGGGTGATATGCGTTTGCACCATGTTCAATAAAGGATCTGACACCGTACGCGTGGCGTAGCGTCATATTGGCACGGGGTACGTGCCTCCCCCATTGATCTAAAAAACTGCCGAAAAACGGCTTGTTCCCCCATTAGACCCGGTGCTCCCAATCATGGTCGGTGTCCCCCTACCCCCAATGTGATATGACCCACGCTACGCCACTGATCCTACATATTTTTAGTGGATGTAGAATACTCGATGTAACATATCTTCGTTAGTTTATCTATTCCCATTCTATTTCTAGTAATCTGTAGCGGCATTCAGTGCTAGTTTGATGAAGCACAACATACTTCCCCCTATACCCCACGATTTAACATTCTATGGGTACCTACCGTCGTCTCTATTCTCGTGTCCGCCTTTGAATGTCTTCAAACGCCGCTGATATGAAAGTAAGTGGCTATGTTACGCCAGAGTTTCATATTGAAAAGAAAAACACATTGAGAAAGAAAAAACTCAACCGAGAACAAAAACAAATCAACCGAGGATAAAAAAAGATCACTGGCGTGCCAAACGTGGCCCCTCCCATCAGCAATACTACGTAAGATGGGTTATATGGAAAAATCTGAAGAGTTTAAAGAACTACAATAGCTACAGTGTGTACAACTGTTTGGAAATAGTGGACTGAAAGTAAGTTTAAAAGTCAATGCTTAGAAGTGAGAAACTTTTACAAAATTAAAACCCAATTGAAGCCATTTGGTGGACCATTTTGGCACTATTATTGCGTACAATTTTAGTTTGAAAGTCCGAAAATGGGTTAAATGAAGGCAAAAATTGAAGCCATTTGTGAACATGTTTTCACTATTAATGTATAAATTATTGCTTTTAAACATAAAGTGTTGGTGTCCAAAGCAGAAGCGAAAAGGGAGATTTGTTTCTTCATACACAGGGGGTTTGGAAAATTGTGCAAAACGAAGGTCCAATTGAAGCCATTTGGTGCATCATCTTTACACTTTCTTTCAGGGTCTAGAATAGAGAAGTGTTTATTTTGGTTCACACATGACATGTGACACACAGCATATTATGCACTCGTATAACTTGAGACATTGCTTGCAGACTGATAGAGATTCGAAAATGACCAAACAACATTATCTCCAAATTTAACCCGCATTTCTGAGTCGGCTAGGATCGCTATGCATTGACTGTTGATTTCGACTTTATAATACTTGCTGTTAAAAGGCTCTTTAAATGTTTAAACAACATTTTCAAAGGGTGAACTGAACATAGAGTTGCTTTAATTATTTCTAAACAAAATACGTTCAGCAGTGTTGTTTACACTTCCAAACGTCGTTTTAACAGCGTACGTCAACCATTGGTTGAGACAGAGCAAATGCTTTGATTCCGCGCAATCAAAGTGGAACGTCCTTTCGAAGATTACGATATTAATTTATTTCATATCTCCTGTATTTCTCAATCAATTCGAATCAGCAGTGTATCGCAGTATATATACAATAAAATTATTTCAGATTTCTGATAGATAGTTAGCATGGCTAGTTTGTTAACAGAAGATGGTAAAGAAACGGGATCTTTGCTTACGTTCAATTACGATAGGAACATTACGTCATTACTTGCCGTATAAGCTATGAAAAATTTTGAGCTGTTGAAAACAACCTCGTTTCTAAAAGTAATCAACGTTTTTTCTCTTTGATATCCTAGGGGAAAGTCGTTATTGAAGGCAATTACTAAAATTTGAACTAAATCCCATTTTAGTCGCAGACTCAAGTAAAGCTACATACCCCTCGTGAATATCGGTCAAGTATATAAAATGTATTAAAATAATAAACGGACACCTTTGAAAATGAAATTACCATGGGAAAATGTGTTAAACTTAGCGATTTAGAGTTAATTATGATACCTTTTCACCCGGAAATAGTGCGTCACACCAAATTATGTGATGCATTTGATAACAGAAATAGTACACTTTGTAACCCTTGGAGTTGATTGAATCACTAATGAAAACGTGTCAAGAAAAATGACACAAATCTATGACTTGACGAACTGATTATATGGTTTCTTTATTGAAGGGGAGGTGTAACAATATTTGTTTATGATATGGAATTTTTCAAAGTTACATACAATGTCAAACATCATCCCATTTATATATCCACGTGAAACATTTTAAGCGTAAATGTGAATAATTAACACTATTAGCGAGCCAATATGTAATGTGAACAAGCAAAATCAGTCGGAAGTCGGAAATATTGATTTTGGAATATAGCCAAACAAAAGTTTTTCCTTATGTTTCTTATTGTTTCGAGGGGTATTGAGGGGGCAAAATTACCGCAAAAAGATTTTGTGTAATTTGGTCGAGAGCAGGACATTCAACTCCATCAGTTCACCATTGGAGCCCTCCTGATGAGGATGTGTGTTGTACACATCGAAATATTGAGGTAAATATCTCAATATATGTTTTGTGTTGAATGGCAGTTTAAATCTACTTTGAAAAGTCATCCACGTTGTAAATACGAAAATTTGTAAACTCGTATTCGTGTTATGACAACGTTATTTCGGACGTGAATTTTCGGACGTTGATATGACTTCATTATGACGTTATTAAGTCCAGCATGATGCAGTCATGTCTACAGTAGAATTCATCTCGATCTTTGCAGGACTTGGTTTAAAAACCCCATTAAAAGCTATTAAACCAAGACAACACTCATTGAAACAGCTCAACTGATTAAATCGGATCTTCTCTGGTTGTGCACATGTGTCTGTTTTATATGTGCGATATCGCTATGAGGTGCTATAATACAGCTTCAGTTGGGTAACTGATTATAAAGGAAACGCAAGGAAACAATGGTATGTGGACCTTTGTTCACGAAATGAGACAATGGCCTGCTTTTTGTTAACCAGCATTCTTGAAAATGAGCAACATAATGATTGTTGACTTAACACGGTTTGGAAATAATTTCTTCATATTTTTGGTGTTATCTGTCGTTTTTACATATCCTTCCTAAAACACAAAAGTGCGACTATTTCCAAACACCTAAATTAGCTAAAAATTTAGGACATGTTACAAAACTATATTTTCTAGAATTTCATAGAATAGTTTAAATGTAGCTTGTACCGTTTTTTTGTGGCATCCTTCAGAACGGAGCGGTCCGTTACCAATATAGCTCAATATCTTCGGTCAAATCTCCATTCAATTAACACGGGGAGTTGGCTAGCTATGAGCTAGCTATGCTTTGCCCTCACTCATATTCTACGAAAGTGCGACTATTTCTGAACAACTAACCTAGCTGTAATTTTCTGTCATGTTAGAGAAATATATTTGCTAGAAGTTTGGAGAATAGTTTAAATATTGGCCGGTTATTTTTCACACAGTGATGTTAACTAGGCAAATGCAATATACTTCTAACATACACTATTTGTAAAGGTCGCGCGTCAATGGTGAGAGCACTGTGTATTGTGTATAGGAAAACGGACAGTAACTGCAGTATGGTCGGACTTTGTAACAGCGTATGAATCACAGAAAGTTAACTTCATACGTTTTTAAGACGTAAATACCACGTCATTACCGAATGTTTCAAAAAGGCTTTTTAAAATCATGTCCAGGTACGTTAAATTAACGTTGTAAATAGGTAACTGTGCGACGTTATCTTATTACAAGCTAAGTACAACGTGAGCGAGCGTCGTGAAAACACAGTGTGTTGGCTGGGTAGATATCTTTCATGAGTATTTGTAAATTTAGTATTGTTTCCTAGCAGGGAAAAATATTGACATAAATAACGTTAAATTTGGTGTCATTTCTTGATACATATTGATTTCAATCAAATGGCAACGAGTAACCGGGTCATGTATTTAAATTACATTTCTAGAGCAATGGGTCATGTATTCAAATTGTGTTGCTTTCTAGAGCAATTATGTGCACATAAATGGAACAAAAGCATTTCATTTTCAACAATGTCAGGGTAGTTAAACAAGCAGAGTACGGAAATCACCCAATTGAGGCCCTTAGGGCTGAAACAATACATATTAAATTGCTTGCACCATAAGGTTGAACCTTTAAGCAATGAATGAAGAGGTTTGAAGTCAGTCGGTACATTGTAACAAAAACACCGCTGTTGCCACTCGATATGAGCCTAATCCAGAATATACTATGATTAAACCGTCGAAACTGATATCAGCTTTCTCAAATCATCGCTTGAAAAGTTAAAATCAAATAAAGCTATGGTATGTATTTATTTCTTAATTATATTGTATTTATTTATATTGTATTGATATTTTTATTTTTTGGTGAACAATCGAATTAAGCTGAAGTAAATGAAAATTAAGACAATTGAAATGTGAAGATATTTGCTTCGTCGAGATGAGGTACCACGTTAGTGTTTGTATTAATAAAATGCTCATGGACATTTAAGATGGATTTTTGAGAACTCATGTATACAGGACAGGCGTTTATTTTTATTTACAAGAGTAACAATACAAACACCAAAACAACACCAAAACAACAACAACAACAACAACAACAACAACAACAACAACAACAACAAAAGCACAGAAATTCTGGGACTTAAATGCCCGGCTCAATGTCAGATCGAAACACATTATATTGCGAACTTCACCCTAAGTAAATGCCTAGCTATAGTTGAAAGACTGATTTAATGTAGGTTTATACCATCAAAGATGCTTTTAATTCCGTAGCGATTGTAAAATATCATGTCCTTGCACTTTATAACTAGTTTAAATACTACGGTGTAAACTAAGACAGTTCGACCTTGAAATCCACTCAGGACGTCTGTTATTGTAGGTGGATTTGTTTATAAATAAAACTAGAAATTATCTTATTTTTAATTGCAAGTGAATATTCATGTTTTATTCCCAGATAGATCGGTACCATCGTCGTGAAGCCATGGACCTTAAGACTTAAACATACGGTGCTCTTGCTTAATCTCCAGGCTTTATCCTACCATACATATGGGATTCTATTCTAATTCGTGAAATCAATTGTATGACTCGTTATCACCTAAAAGTGCAGTGGCTTTGATTATTTAATTTCGAATGCTGATTAAAATGAAAGGGGAATGTCTGGGATAGGATGTCAACCAATTCATTCAAGTATTCCACCGTTTTAAAGAGTTAACCTAAAGAGCGATCCAGAGCACGTGTAAAACGGCGTAATCTAAGCCCAAATCTCATTTAAGTAGAAGATGATATGAGGTCATCATTACTCCCATAGTGACTATAATATATCGTAAATGGTGTTGCAGAAACCCCATTTTTAAAGTAATAAGCTATCGATGCAGTATCGCTTAATTTTGAGGTGCAAACAGATTGGATAGCATAGTTTGAATCTCACAGAGAATGTTTTGAAACAAAATTTAATTGCTTGAAGTGAAATAGGTGCAATTTAATGTTATTGATTAGGTTCATCATGTTTGGTAATTAAGGATGAAAGAGTTTTTATTTTTCAAAACTAATTGAAGCTCGAAGAAATGTACTGTTTCGTCAAATGTATATCTTGCTAACAGTTTTGTCAGTGAACCACTGACCTTTTCAAAGCTTGTTGGCGTTATGATGATGCAATAGCAGATGACTGGCGGAAAGTTATGTCACTTTCGCAGTCTCCAACAGTGGATTATAAACATGACTTAGATTGTAGATCCCCTCGTCTCTGTTCATAACTGTCTTGATCTGAATTAGAGTTGTTACCAGGTTATGCAAAGTCTAACCTCACTCTTTGGTCTGGTCTCATGGTCTTTTACATAACTGTGAGGAGTAACATAGGGGACAATCTACACGTAAATACCCACAGGACATGGAATATATATGAAGATCCCGAAGAAGACATTGCTTTCAACTTCTTTGACATGTGCGGCAGACCTAGTAGTGGTAAACTGACATTAGTATTTCGCACCATCTCAGTTAAGGATGAATATTGAGGTAGAAAGGTGTGGGTTGAACATTGTCATTCAATACATTAGATTTATAGGTACCCCGTCATCACAGTTCTGCTTTTTATAATTTGTATTTTGCGTGTATGCTGAAAATGATAACTAACTATGCTAACATTAAAGTGCATTTCTTAATTATACTTCGTTATTAACTGCTTAAAGTCTTTCACTAAGGAACGGCTTACATATGTAAATGCAACGTAAATCAGAAAGGAGACTGATTTAATTACTCTGTGAAATCAGGTCAAGTAACACAAAGCACCGCGTGCCTCATGTCGTTAATGTTACTCTCACGAATTGTATCATAACCAAATGTACTATTTCAAAATCTTAAAATCGGGTTGAAACAATTCACAAAATTCATCGGTATTTTACGTTTGTTTCTAAACATTTAGAAAACGTAGATATACTCAGTAATCAAAAAACTGTGTTGTGTTTGATATTTGTTATCACCATTCCAGACATGTGCTCATTCGTGTTCAACTATGTCCACTCATCACATGAAAGTGAAATGATATGAGTAGGAAAGAAGTGGGGCACAGTTGAGAGGTCTACTCTCACGTGAATAGTCCCTCATGTGTACCTTATGGAGTTAGTTTCAATGTTGCGAGCCAATGTATTTTAACAGCTGTTTGCTTCAGGATATTTGGCCTATGTGAAAGTTAATTCATTGGACGTTTCAGCATTTGCTAGTGACACAATAGGAACAATAAGTAACACTAACGTTGCAAAAGCGTTGCGTCGGCAATACTTTTTTGCATAAACTTATTTGATGCGTATTCAACATTCAGTGTTGAAATGCACTTAGTGACACATTTACTTGAAGGAATGGGTGTAATATAGTCCTAACCCTCACCTATTTTGCAACTGACTTGTGTATTGTTCATTCTCAACAAAAAGCATCTGATCATTACGCTTATCAACACTATGTGTTATATAATCAGGAATATCAATGATTATCTAAGATATAGCATGTACAATCAGGTTTAAAAGAGTCAACTCCATTTTGATGGTTTTTTACATCCCAAACTTTTAGGTTTGTCATTTTCTTATAAGAAATATTCAATTTATTTAGCATTTCCAGGGTCTAGAAAGAATGTACAAAAACAACAATATTAGTACACGATCTATTGTGCAACATAGTGCTAACCCTCAAATTACAAGTGACTAGTTTCAAATTAATAATTACACAAATAATTCCAGCAACTCACATTATCTGCTGCAAACCCATGTACTTTATGCAAAGTGCAACAGTTACAGCATGCCTAAAGTTTGTTTTGTGAATATTTAAAAACTTATCTTAAATTATGTGACATTTTGTTGATCGGTAAGGCTCAGTTGTTTACGTTTAAAAAGCAATAACCAGACATTATACTTAGAGTTGAATACTTTTCGCTCCTGGTAATAAAAATGTTACCAACTGGCTTTAAACACAGATTCTGCTTTAAATCGTCTTCAATATTGCATACACGCAATTATTGTTCGCCAGCCGCTATACATTGATATTTATTATTTTAGGTATCTACTGGATTCAAATTAAATCTATGTATTCGTTGTCACAATGTTATTGACCCACCAAGATTTTTAGATTGGAATTAATTCACTGGGTATTGATCGTAAATTAATTCAAGAATGATGCGACAGGATTTATGACAAGTCATAACAGAACAAATATTCCAACTTATATTGCAGGGTAGGTATATTAGCTTATATTTACAGCTAGATTTTAGACTATGGTTGTCTAGGGAAAATGCTGTTAATGCTTCGACATTTTCCGACATTTGGTGGGCGAAAAAAATACGGACTTTAGTTTCATGCTTAAAGGGTGTGTATACTGCAAAGAGTGTTATAGAGGTAACCGAGTCAAGTTCATATAATCGGACAAAACCTATGAAACCAGTAGCCTCTTGAACGACAAATTTCATAAATCGTCTTTTGCTACAATAGTATAGTTTATACAATATTGTCCGGGTTATTTTGGTATATAAACGTTTATTCCGAATACGTTCAGTCTGCTGTATACAATATAATATTCTATCACATTAAATGGACAAAGAAACAACACACATAATGTTTCTATTACCATAAGACAGTTTTATCACAATTTTCAGCATTTAGACCAAGGGAACAACTAAAATATTTCAAAATGTTATACTTACTCATTGTTGCAATAATTTGGTTATTTTTACATTACTTCTTCTGTGTGCATTTTCCTTTTTAGTTTTTTTTTCTTCAATGTTGAAACATTGCTTATTATTATTATTATTATTATTATTATTATCATTATTATTATTATTATTAGTAGTAGTAGTAGTAGTAGTAGTAGTAGTATTAGTAGTAGTAGTATTGTTATTATTATTATTATTATTATTATTATTATTATTATTATTATTATTATTATTATTATTATTATTATTATTATTATCATTAAATATATGCGCTTGCATTGTGCTCAGTCGTATTTTAAGGGTACACGATGTATTGTTGCTCGAAGCAGCCACAAAAATCGATTTTCCTTATCTTAATCAATATATTATTGAAAAAAAACACTTTGATGTTTTGCAATAGTTCATTCTACAAATCATATACTTTGAAAACTTGATTTTATTATTGCTAATGAGTTATGTACATTTTACAAAAGTGGTGTTGTTTTAGCCCTCTTTATAACGTAACTCAAGAACCACAGGGCCTGTGATATTTGAATTCTTCTACACACTCGCTATGAAATGATCAATGCAATCTTTGCCAAAGCTCACTACCATTCGCAAGATGCTGTGAACTACCAAATCGCAACAGTTTATAATAGTTGCTGACCTTAAGTTTGAAATAAAGTACAAATGGTTTTCTTCTCTTCACAGAAGACTAAACAAGTGTAAACCAGCCCAACAATGAATCATAAAACATCTGGTCTTTGATTCCGCGCTAAGCATACAATCATCAAAAATACCAAAATGCCTTTGTAGGATTTCATGTTATTCACAATCACATCCCCAGTATTCCTCAATCGGTCCCAGCAGCTACCTCTATTTTATACAGATGTAATAATAGTACGTACTCAACTAATTGTCAGTGTCTTGGTAGTTAGTCTCACTTTTCAATCATAACCTGGTAAAGCAACGAAAGTTTGCATGCTGGATATTGACCTTGCAATACATCTATGATAAACTAGGAAAAATGAGCTGTAACTTCGTTACTAAAAGCAATCAACATTCCCCCACTTTGCTATTCTACTGACAAATGGTTATCGAAGGCAATTATATTTGGAACTAGATCCCATGTAAGTCGCAGAGTCAAGTAAACTTCTACCCCTTAGTGGTAGGGTTACTCAAGTGGATAAAACGGACACCTTTGAATTGGAACTGTTATCGTGGAAAAGTTTTGTTAAACTGAGCGATTTAGAGTTAATTATGATACCTTTTCGTCCTAAAATTTTGCATTGGACCAAATTGCGTGACGCAGTTGATAAACAGAAATGGTACAAATCTATGACTCGATTGCCTCATCACGAAGCTATGTATTTATGTCTTAATTATATTGTATTTATTTATATTGTATTGATGTTTCATTTTTTGGTGAACAAGGGAATTGAGGTGTGAAGTAAATGAAAATTAACACAATTGAAATGTGAAGATATTTGCTTCGTCGAGATGAGGTACCAGTACCACGTTTAATGTTTGTATTAATAAAATGCTCATGGACATTTAAAATGGATTTTTGAGAACTTTTCCTATAACAATTCATGACTTGCATTACCAATTAGAGAGAAAACGGATATATCAGCGACACTGGAATCAGTGATAAGCAAGTATCTCTAAGTTCCACGATACCAAGTGCCAGTCCCATTATCATAGAGATGTAAACTTGCCTTGTTAAAATGTCATTTTTCTTCACAAGAGCGACTCAGATCTTAGCGGCAGCTATGATGGACGAAATCAGCCTTTGTTTGATCTCTCTAATTAGGCAAGACAATATAGTGACAATATAGTGACAAATGCTTATCGAAGGCATTTATATTTGGAACTAGATCCAATTTAAGCCGAAGAGTCAAGTAAACTTCTACCCCTTAGTGAATATTGGTAAGGTTACTCAAGTGGATAAAACGGACACCTTTGAATTGGAACTGTTATCGTGGAAAAATTTGTTAAACTGAGGGTTTTAGAGTTAATTATGATACCTTTTTGTTCTAAAATTGTGCATCGGACCAAATTGCGTGACGCAGTTGATAGAAATAGTACACTTTTAAGCCTTTTGTGTTGATTGAATTACTAATGAAAACATGTCAAGACGAGTGATACAAATCTATGACTCGATTGCGTCATCACGAACTGGTTGTTTCTTAATTAAAATATTATTATCATAATTAAAGTTAGGCCTAATTATGAAACCTTTTCATCCTAAAATTGTTCATCGGACCAAATTGCATAACGCAGTTGATAAACAGAAATAGTACACTTGTAAGCCTTTTGTGTTGATTGAATTACTAATGATAACATGTCAAGACAAGTGACACAAATCTATGACTCGATTGCCTCATCACGAACTGGTTGTCTCTTTATTAATAGCGGTTTAAACATGAAGAGTTTCTTTTTATTGTTCAGAATTATTCTAAACTAGTTACATAAATTGAACCCACATGCTAGCAACTGAAGTATGTCGGTTTTGTGGTAAATAATTCTGAATTGATAGAGTAAAATCAAACAGATGTCGTAATATTGTTTTGAGATGTGGACTAGAAGTATGTCAATCAATTCGTTTGCTTCTGATTTTAAAACAGTATCTGTTGATGTAAATGTGTGTGTTCGATGGTCCAGCAAAATACAGTGTTTATTTCTGCAAAACTTGACGTAGGAAACAAGTAAAATACAGACTAGTCAGTATAGGCAGATGGGGACAAAAAAACAAACAATGTATAGAAGTAGGTAAAGTTCGATAGCCAACTATTACCAATTCCTGCTCGCCAAGACCCACAGAAGTGTTAAACCTGCAAAAACAACATGGATCAATAGGAATACAAAAGTGCACTAGAACAAGTGATGAAAATCAATGTGCACATAAGCAGACATGGCAAACCAAACAACCATTGTAGGCAAAAAAAAAAAACAGGCAAAGTTCGTTGGCCAAAAATGGCCAATTCCGGAGCCCACAGAAGTGTTAGGAAAACAGACAAAAGTACACTGGAAGTGATGAAAATCACTGTGCACACATAAGCAGACAAACAAAACCAACCAAACAAGAAACAACCGACGTTTCAGACAAACTGCTCTTCTTCAGGGACAGACAACAAAATATAAAATCAAACAGCGATAACAAATTCAAGTAAAAAACTGAATTCAAGTTCAAATAGAACACATTACCAAACAAGACAATCTCAGAGCAAAATAAGCTGTGTCTTTACTCAATGAAAGCAAGTTCACTACTATTTATTGTACGTTTTAAAGGTATAGATCTATAATGTTCATCATCCCTCTCAATAAATTCATACATAATATCTATCTATCTTGCGGACGCATCCGAGAAAGAGTTTACAATTCTTTTCCAGGAATCTCTATCAGCCATCAGATTTGGGAGGTCATTAATTTCTTGATTGACGTCCCTTGCCACACAGTCGATGTAGTTGAATGGTCTTCTTCCTCTACATGTTCGTGGAAGCCTCATACAGATGACATCTGAAATTATTTGGTCTTTTGCACGGTAGCAGTGGCCTGCAAATCTGGCTCGCCGTTGAGCAACGATGGAGGACACCTGTGGAACACCATCATAGATCTCTGCTTTGGTTTTATGTTCACGCCAGGATATATTTCGAACCCTCATCAACAGCCGGGTGTAGGTACCATCAAGACGGTCCTGAAGATCTTTCTTCATTGTCCAGGTCTCACTTCCATATAAGAGGATACTCTCTATGCAGGCTCTAAAGAAGGCAAGCTTGGTATTTCTTGATATGTTGGACTGCCAGATGGTGTGCAGTTTGTTGCAAGCTTTCCATGCTTGAGCTTTGCGAGTCAGAAAGTCTTTCTTGCTGTCGGCAACAAATGAACCAAGATATTTAAAGTCCGACACCTCCTTGAGTTGTGTGCCATCCCGAGAAAGGATTGGAGTTGGGTTCTTATCTCCATTAATACACATATATTCTGTCTTCTTGGAATTGAGAAAGAGGCCAACTTTGGCGGAAGCATCTTCTAAAGATGACAGAAGATCTTGGGCATCTTGTGATAACGTAGCTGTTAAAGCGATGTCGTCTGCGTAGTCAAGATCGGTTAAATACTTGTTCTTCTCTCTGCTCGTCTTATTGGGCATGATGTCAATCCCTTTGGACTTGTCAGTGTCTATCGACTGTCTGAGGAGATAGTCTACCACTATCACAAAAAGGTAAGGGGCCAAGGTGTCGCCCTGCAGGATTCCAGCAGTAGAGAGAAACTCTTCAGTTGGTCCATCACCTGTTTGTACAAAACTTGAAGGATTATCATACATTATTGCAATAGCATTCACAATCTCCTGAGGGATCCCATAATTACGAAGAATATGCAGCATGGCCTTCCGGTTAACACTGTCGAAAGCTTTTGAGAAGTCAACAAACACAATATATGCCTGCTTCTTTGAGATTTTAAGCTCTTCTATTATCCTTCTAAGGGCTAGAATCTGTGGTGTGGTTGATCTACCCTTGCGAAAACCATTTTGGTTACGTCTGAGAATAGGATCTAGATGAGGAGAAATCCTGTTGAGCAGCATAGTGTTATACAGCTTGGCAGCAAGTGCTGACAGTGTGATACCTCTATAATTTGATGGTTGTGAAAGATCCCCTGTCTTCGGGAGAGGTATAATTGTGGATCTTGACAAGGCTTTTGGCTTATTTCCTTCATGGTTTCATTACAGAAATCAAGCAGTTGCTGATGGAAGAGTGGGTTTTTCCAAACAATGGCTGGTATGTTGTCAGGACCAGGTGTTTTTGACTTGTTGAGCTTGCTCAGACCTTTTTGCAGTTCCTCCATAGTAAATGGACCAGTGTGTATTGGGAGATCGTCAGAGACGTTGCTGTTAAAGAACGTATCTTCAAGGTTTACGTCTTGCTCTGGTTTCCCTAGTAAGTTGGAAAAGTGTAGAAACCAGTTGTCACGACGCTCTTCAGATGTATTGCCTTTCACTCTAACCACAGGAGCAGATTTGGTGTCAGTTATCTCCCGGAGGAGTTCCCAAGAAGCTGCATGTTTATATTCATGATGGAGGTTGTCAAGTTCCTCTGTCTTCTTTTGAATAGAGGACTCCAGAGTTTCTGTGTAGGCTTTATCAAGAGTAACTTTGGCCGATTCGAGGAGCTTTTGTGAGGCTCGGGTGGATCTAGCATTGTGTTTCATAGATGCACTCTTATGTGTAAAAGAAGTTTTTTAATTTGTTATAGTTCCGTGAAATTGATTGATAATTTCTTTCCAAGATTTCAGAAATCATGTTCAGGATTGTAGGAACCATGTAGGCTACACCCTAAAAATGTCTTTATTTTTTTTTACAATTGTGGATTACACGTTTAAAATGGACACGAAACTGCTTTCATCTCATCAAACCTTTGTAGAATCTATTTTATGCCATGATAACTTCGTCGATTTTAAGCTAAAAACTCAATTGAATACAGCAATGAACATGTGACCTAAATTAAAATGACAATTTCAAATTAAAGGATTGTGTATCTTTTGCCACTTGCCCGGATAAATTAAATGGAATGACCCAATTACATAAAATCAGATTAGAGCTTCTTTTATTTGCCATATTGTTCGTGATCGATATTAGCTTTGAATGTTCACAAAACAAAAAAGGTAAAATGCCGAACCTAAACTTATAAGATCAAGTCGATATTTGTACGACCCATTTGTAGCATACAACACGTCCCCGCTATTATACAAAACACCAAAGTCGGGCAATTCCATCCACTGGTCAATAAGTGCCGCCTCGAGTTGAAGCTGCAAAATTTCACACCGAAGAGACAGAGATTTTGATGAATACCATAGCTCCACATGAGCGATTTTAAATAACGTTTCAAAATATGCGCAACTATCATCATAAGTTTGAAATGAACACGCTCACGTCTTTTTCAGGAGGTAGAACACATGCATAACGGAAGAATTTGTTTCGAAAAGGGTAAAACATTGATAGGAATGTTCTTTAAAATGAAATAAAGAAAGCATAGAATCAATGGAGTCAATTTATTTCAAATTGGACTCAAACAAAAATGGTGTTGTTTCAAAACATTTGCAAAATAACAGAGGTATTAAAATGCGGTTTTCTCTTTTCTTTTTGACATAAGTCTTTCAGGTCCACCTTATTTTTAAATAAACATTTTTTGGTAAAGTGGTTTTGAAACATTCGACAAATCTGTTTGTTTCCAAAAGGAATTAAATCCACTTGTGTCCAAAGAAATAAAGAAATAATATAGAAAATACAGTGAAAATAAAAGAATGAAACCAAACCGGTTTTTAAGCTTCAACATATAGTATATTTCATTGGGCTGAAATTAATTTTACCCAAAGAAGTGCAACATCCTTATTTAAAAAAAAAGAAACGTTGATTTTCTCAGAACAATACAAAAAGTCTTTATTCTATATTGTATTTAAGAAAGAACTACAATGTATAAAGCCGTAACATTATCTACAAGCATTGAGGATAATTTCATTTCCGAGGCTGCTATTCTCTTATAGCATTTTTTCTTAATTCAGTACCTTGTAAACTTAGACACATGAAATTAAAGGTCGTGTTTAGTAAATTTTAAACACCTGCACTTAAGCAACCCAGCCATTAGCACTGATATTAGGTAGAAACTAACTTGCCTCGCTTTATATTACAAACTTGGCGGAATTAATATCGGCAAGTGTCAAAACTGTGTTAAACGGTAGATTCATTACGAGACGTGCTGTCAGCTGTTTTGTTAGTTGTGCTATTGTGTTTGTGTAAAAAGCCAAAGTGATGGCTGCATCGATGACCAAAATGAACCAAATATTGCGAACATATGGGGGTGAAATGTACACAGGCATTGTGTAAAAAATAGACTGTGTGTCAACATTTGGATGTCAGTTAGATTAGATTAATAGCACGTGAAATGACGGCCAACTCTATGACATGTATTGATTCCATACACTAGGCATGACAACATGCTACGAAAAACAGTTCCTACTAGACTGGCCTGAGCTTTATTGCCATTTATGCTTTATTTTCTTAAACTGTCAAACAACATTCCCCCTAATAGTAAGATTTTAATGTAATTTGAAATTCCTTTCGTGAATTTTCCTCAAGCCACTAGAAACATATTATGATCTACCAATCAAGTTCAATCAAAACCTACCTCGCTTTCATACGAGTTTTACGTGCAGACGTTCATTTACCATTTCATTCAATTGCGAAGCAGGCAAGGTTTCTCAAAGAACCACGATCCATATTCGTTGGTATCCCCAACAGAAGTTTCATAGCCTGTCCTTTGTCGCCCTGGTCTCCTGTTTGCAGTACTTGCAACCAAGTTAGCTCAATCGATAAGGCGTTCGCTTATGGTGCAAAATTGAGTTTGAAATTCTTCTGGACTAGGAAGTTACTGCTAATTCTCGTTGCGAAGGTCAATTATTGAATGTCCAGAGTGTGCGCTTCTTAGCTCCAAGTCTACGGGTTGTTTGTTTAATAGTTTTTGGTATGATATGGGGCCGTAGTGGTCATGCTATGGGGCCATAGTGGTCTTCGACAACCTGTAAAGTGTACTGTGGCTTGTCGATCGACGTCTAGATGTTATGCCTGTGCGTAGCGCACTATAATACTTTTATAATGTGATGGAACATAAAGTGCCACTACACAAATCTTCTACAGGGCTCCGCCACTGGCATTCTCAGGTTGTACCCGAGGAAACGAAGTTGACGCTGTCACGCTGCTTTACTAAAATATGGTGTTGAGAGTCTAGGTGTCAGTCATAGCATACATCCGGGCAATGCTCACACAGTCAAGGTGCTTGATGTTGAGTATAATTCTGTACCATGATGTGGCGAATGCATTTATCTTATTTTCCATGTCACCAGATATTACCCATAATTCACAGTCATAGAAAAGTACTGTTACACAGGTGATGTTTAAATGCCTGATTTTGGGTGCGATGGAGATTGGTGGACGTCTCCGAGAGACTGTTAAGAAGCAGGTGCATTCCGCCTGGTTAGATTGCTGGTACTTAGACCATTATTGATCCTAAATATTTGAAGTTGGACCAGCATTGCAGGCAGCCTTTTAATGTGAGGGGGAAAATGTTCGTCCCCATTTGTCAATTCCGTCCCATTTTAAGCCATATTAATGACACTTTACTCCGTACCGTCCTCATTTTCGTCACTAAAAATGTCCGGGGTACGCCACTTAGATCTTAGTTAGACATATGCTTGATAGGTAAGCTCATACATCCAGTCCAGCAGCTTTGTTGTTGTTCATGTTCTGGATGGCAATGCCCGTATCCTCAAGGGGCGGCTCAACACAAATGGATATGTCCTAATCAGCAGGTAATAGAAGAGCTCATGTTAGTAGTTCCTTATCACTGGACGGGACTGAAATGATCGATCACTCTTCTTCACCTTTGGGTTATATCTTCTATTCTTACCAGATATGTTATAGTCGTCTTTTTTATCAGCTTGATTTTGTAGCAAAACAAGTTCGTCAGATCTGTAAGACTCATTCAGATTGGTATTGAACCATCTATCGAATTTCTATCGAATTTCTATTACAAGTAAGTTCCCTCTCTCATCTTCAGAGTCTTGTCCTATAGCCAGTAGGGATTTAGTTTCCCAACCACCTTGTATCTTCATCAGCTTTCTCAAACAGATCATCATACCTCTAAGTTATTGGTTTTGAGTTCACCCACTTACTGCTGATAAGGATGTGATCTATGTGTGGAGCCTCTGGATGTATTTTGTGGGTATATTGCAAAATCATAATGTCCCGGTGTGATAAAGAGTAAAAACGAGTGGTCACTTTTCCGTCTTCCACTATTTCGTTTTTTATATATGGTGCGTTATCCCCTCTATTACCATATAACAGCAAGGTGTAAAGCAAAATTATGCAGGAGACACGATTCGGCGGGAAGGCATAGGGTTTCTTCTTTTTAAAAAATCCCTGAATGATGATATTGGTTGTTATAATACTAGTATAATGAAGACTCTAGATCTGATTAAGTGCCAAAACATTCTCCAACATATTTTTGGATTTATTCTTGTCGATCAACGAAAAAAAGAACCAAAACTATCCTGTGATTAATTTAAACAGTGTTCACTCTTGTTCAAAACGGAAATGTTCCTGATTTAGAATTTATTGGCAAAACGTCAACTTTCATCTGCATGCAAGTACAAGCACTCACAAAAACCCAGTTGGTTTTCTATGAGGTTCCTAAAACCTATATTGCTTATTTAAGACTAAATGTAGCAAGTGTTCATAGATAGATCAATATTGACGCCAAGAAATCCTTACTCTGTGTTTATACTGTATTCACTTCACAAAAATCAAGCGCTGTTTCTTTCCACAAGCACGACTTTTTGGCGAACAAAATTCCATTTTTGCGTTCAAATGAATTCAACTCTGAAACAAATACGCTTTTCTATATGGAAAAACAAAGAAAATTAAAGCGCCTCCGCAGGTGTTTTGATCTATTCATTTATCTCATGGGTACAAAATAAGCTGATTTCTATCATGTGTAGCAGTGATTGTAACTTTTTCTGTCTGTTTCCTGAGGGTTCGCCCTATAAAGGGACAAAAAGTTTCAAAGTTGCACTCATATTTATTTCTAAGGGTCATGATATCAAAATACTGCTTGGCAGACAACAAATTCGTATAACTTTTAACTTTCAGTTAACCATTACTTAATACCTATCTTGAAAATGGAACTGGTAGTATATACACCGAATGATTTTCTCTGCACAAACAAATACTGGAAAATATTATTTGATCTTCTGATTTAGGATGAATAAGAGATAAAGACATTTCACACCATTTATATAGCCTTCATCATAAAAATAAACCATTTTAAAATCTTGTTGCTGTGAATATGGCTGGATAACTTAATACATCCCCCTTACACCTCTACTCTCATAGCATGCATAATGGAACAATAATTATAGTGTTGCCGACCCCGGGGTTTATATCATACATCTTTGCATGTATAGAGCAAACCGCCTGCAAATTAATTATATTGCGACTAGACATTAGTCACAAGTATAGGTAAAATAAGATTACTGGTTCTTAGCAGAAAAACTGTCGACATAGGAAAAAAGAGCCAAAATGCCGTCAACTACTCCAGGTAGGTTTCAATCAAAGAGCAACCGGTAATGTATTACAGGTACATTTCTAGAGCAATTATGTGTACATAAATGGAACAGAAGTCGCCGGGACAATGGAGCTCCCTAAGGTCCAAAAGAAGGCATAGTACAAATTCTTGCATCATGAAGTTAAACCTATAAGCACTGAATCAATAGTTTTGAAATTCAGGCAATTTGTAAAAAGAAACACATGTAGAAACGAAAAAAGTACCATTTTGTTGAAATAGCAAAGTTCCACAAACCATAACCCCGCTTCTGGATATCGTTTGAAGTCAAATGATATACCATTTTAAAGCTTATGATATGTATTTCTAAACACGAAATAAAACAAAATTGACCGAGGGAAGAATTTACGGCTCATTCGTCGTGTATGTCACATATGTGTAGGTTTTAAGACGAGTATTGATGCTAACAACGCGTTCACTGTGAGACACATCTAGAACTGTCAAGCTTTCGTCAGGATTAGCTTTGACTTCTTCAGGACAAAACTATGATAAGTTGTGCATGCAGACTCTCTCTTGTCTACAGAGTATCATAATGGGCTACCCCTTGCCCAATGATATTTAAATACATTGTCCCATTATATTGCGGTTCTGAAAATAATCTTAAATAGTATTGAACCATTCCTACTGACGATTTGGTGGTTCTGCAAAAGCTACAGAACCTTCAGTCAAGTTCATTTATGATCTGATTTTGTATGTTTCTCAAGTATACTGTATAAGCTTGAAATTTGTATTATTGTAAATTGTATAGAAACCTGAGCTCATTTGTGACATATGAACAAATGAAGCAAGCTGAACTAATGGAAACACAATTATGGGAATGTAAATGAGGTACCATTTTCAATGTTATATTAAATACTCCTGACGATGAAGTTAGAAAACGGAGCCTTTTGATATGGTAATTGCTAACATGCATCATTTGCATTATAATTTTAAATCTGAAACGGACACATCACCCAAAACTGGAATTAATGATAAGCAAGTGTCATTTTTAAAGTTTGAAATTCTACTAAAATTTAATGTTTCGACTTTAATATTCAACGCCTAGATGTTGTTGAAAGTTAAAGTTTTTAAACTTTAACTTCTCACATGACAAAGGTACCGAGAGGTTTCTGACATCAATCAGACGTTTAATATCGTGGCTATTGTTAATTTATTGTGGTCTTGTAAACACTGTACAATGTTTGAAGACGTACGCTGTGAGCCGTGTAATTAAGACGGTTCGATTTACAAACCCTTGTAGGACATTTTATTACATGTGTAATTGACAAATATTATTATATTCTTGCAAGTAGTCAAGAAGCAAGAAAAGCAAAATCCCGTGCATTTTTGTGAATAAGGTCCAGAATCAGATTAAATATCATAATCTCACCTCAACAAACTTGGGTATCAAACATTCTCCTTGTTCAGGAAAGAGTTAAGGTCATACAGGGATCAAATTTCAAAATTGATCAGATCTTGGTATAAATCACGCCAAAGTATTGTTCTGATCATAACGATTCAGAAAAAGTATAGTTTGACCTAACTGAGATGTATGATTCTCGAGTTATAAACAAAGGGGTCAAAAGTCACAAAGGGGTCAAAAGTCTAATTGTATGAGAAGTGATACCAATTTCAATTAAAGAATAGTTTGCACCATCTATAATGCCTCGTTACCTGAGTAAGCGGGTGAAAACTATAAGTCGAAGACAGCCCAATCTATAAATTTTCTGAATCATTAGTACAAGAGGAATACTTTAGTATGGTTTGAACAACATTTGACCAAAATACCTATTGCGCTTAACCTATTTGGCGATGTTACCTATGTAACGGTACATCCCAGATGGTTTAAACTATTCTTAAATTGAGTTGCTTCTGCAAGACGAACAATCTGAGATCATTTTGGTTTAAATCGGAGCATTTTTTAGGTTTTGACCCATATGGAACCCAAAATGCGACCCGCGTGTAGACTTAACTATACTTTTTCTGAATCGTGTTGACCAGATGTGAAAACATTGATGTGGTTTTGAACAAAATCTGATTAATTTTGACCTTGAGTTGTCATAACTCTTTTTGGAGCAAGGTGCATTTTTTCTGGTAATTTAAGGTCTCCAAGCGGCATAAAACCTGCATGACATATGAAAACCATACACTGTAACTGGACTAAAGTGATTATTCAGGTGTTCATTTTTAGTTTGAGTGAAAGAATGATAATGAGCTATTAAAGTCGATTAAAGTTTATAATTTACATAATCACCAACATCCTCTAGATGTCTTTCAGGGATTAATACCCAGGCCCCACAGCCAGAATTTATTGGGGGTGCAGGGGAGGCGGCTAAAAGTGGACATTTTTGTGATTTCAATGTTTTACCGACAAAAGCAGACTTTTTTGTAGAAAGTTTCTATTAATTGCCTTGCTGAATTTTTTTTAACTCTCGGAATAAAAATGATGTTAATTATAATAATAATATAATAAGAGATAATGATTGAGATTCTAATAAATATTATATTATGAAGAGGAAGACGTTTTCTGGGCTTTCATTTTGATTGGCTTTCTTTAACATAGTGCGCGGAAGATGGAGTAGACGTAAACTGATAATTGTGTTTTTGACTATCAATAAGATAATATTGAGTTGATACATTATATTTCGTTAGCACGAGACCGTGATTGCAGTTTCCCTTTCCGTAATTTGTGCTTTGTGTGTATTCCAAAAGACTAAAACTAACGCTGCTGATATCAAAGTGCATTGCTTAATCACATCTCGTTATTAACTGCTTAAAGCCTTCCATTAAGGAATAGCTTACATGTGCGAATGCAACGTAAAATCAAATATGCGAGTGATTTAATTATTTTGTGAATACAGGTCAAGTAATACAAAGCACCGCGTGCCTCATGGAGTTAATGACTGGTTATGATACAAGGTATATCATAACCAAATGTACTATTTCAAACTCTTTTTTAACCCTAACAGTACCCAGGTACTACAAAAAAAACTCTATACAAAGCGCCTGCAACAGCCAGCATCCCACGTGATGCGATTGCGTAATCATCTGAAATCACATAGATCTTCTTTCTTTTCCTTTCACTAAAATAACGTGGGTTTTAGGGTGTCCTTCATCAACCCTTCATCAACCCTAACAGTACCTAGTGCTACAATATACTACAAAGCGCCTGCAACACCACATTTATCTGAACTTAATGTTTATTTCTAAACATGACGCCGGTGTTTGATATTTATTGTAACCATTATAGACAACATATATCATTTGTGTTCAGCTATGTCAATGTGAAAGTCAAATGATACGAGTGGAACAGAAGCGCGAAATGGCCCGAAGTTGAGAGGTCTACTCTCACATGAATAGTCCCTCATGTCTACTTTATGGGGTTTGTAAAACATATTTGCTGCGACATTTCAGTCATTGCCAGTGACACAATAGGAACGACAAGCAACATTAACCATAGAAATCGTTGTGTCGGGGATACTTGTCTGCGTAAACTTATATCGTGTATATGCAACCTTCTTTTTTGAAGTAAGTAATAAAGCAAGTTAATTGTTAGCACTAAATTGCCATATTGGAATGTTAACAACATGCCTTAAGTTTGTTTAGTGAATATTGGAACACCCTCAAGAACGAGTTTTAAACTTTTTGACACTTTGCTGATTATTAAGACTCAGATGTTTCGCGTTCAAATACCAATAAACAGACACTAGTCCGCGTACTGTGATCGCATATTACCCACTACGCTAACAACACGCTACATACGCATAGCTACGTATTGCGCGCCTCGACAAGTATATTCTACGACGACACGGCCAATACCCTCTTCCGTATGACCTGATGATAGATGACATCCAGGAAATTCAGCGCTTACAAGCTTAATCACAGTCATTGACTAAGCATATCGCGTAATCGACTATTTTTCAGTTTCTTGATAGCCTGGTAAAGTAACTAGACTACTAGAGTCTTACTTATTTTGCAGGCTGTATATGGACCTTGCATACCTTCTATTTCCCATATATAATCTATGAAAGGGATATTGAGCTGTTAAAAACAACTTCGTTACTAAAAGCAATCAACAATTATTTCCCACTTGGCTATTTTACTGGAAGTTATCAGTGGTTATCGAAGGCAATTGAATTTGGACCAAATCCCATTTTAGTCGAAAACTCAAATAAACTTCTACCCATTGGTGAATATCGGTCAAGTGTATAGAATGTGTTGAAGTGATAAAACGGACACCTTTAAATTTGAACTATTATCGTGGGAAAATGTAAACAAATTTATAGCTTTTCACCCGAAAATATTGTGCATCAGACCAAATTCTATGAAGCATTTAATAAACTGAAATACACTTTGTAAACTTTTGTGTTGCTTGGATCACTTAATCAAAATACAAATCTATGACTGGATATGCTTACCACGATCTGGTGGTTTCATTGTTAATAGATGCCTAAACATCTATCAAACGTTCAGAATTATATTTTATCCTTGTGGTAAATGTAATAATTATGAGAAATCAAAAGCAAACGGATGCCGAAAGATTGTTTGAGATGAGGGCAAGAAGCACATCAATTATTGTTTTGTTCTTCTATTCAATCGGTGTTTGTTTAGGTATCTTTGAATTTATACTGATCAGGTTTTTTTTAATCAGCAAAATATACGTAGTATTTGTTATGCGCTGACTAGTCGTGTACAACAGTCCAAATTAATAATGGTCAACGTCCTACTCACTTTACTTTTATTTATTTCACTACCATTTTAACGTCAATGTAATGTCGGAAATCCATAAACCAGATTATCGTCTCTTATTTGTCCTGATATGCAATGGTTTCAAAGGTATTGTACGTGATCCATATTGGCGTCGAATGATCACAAAGCAAAAATTGTCAAGAACCGATCACACAAATCTATACCTACAAAGTCAAGTCAATACAGACGTTTATATGACCCACTTGCTGAATAAAATAAGCCCAAGCTATTTGAAAAATTACACACAAAATCCTCTTTTTCTGGAGGACATCGACTTTGTTGAGCAAGAGAGCAAATGTTTGGATTGAAAAATGATGGAAGACAACCTATCCATACACTGGTACGCTTGCCTATAACTATTGCTGATTTGTCGGGCAATTCCACCCACTGGTCAAAAAAAAATATCGCCTTGAAACTCACACTACATAATGTCACTCCAAAAGACAAAGCGTATTCATCCACAGACTTAAATGTCATTAAGGTTTCAAAGTGCGCAAATATGTAAAATTTAAATCATCACGCTGTTTTAAGTTTGAACGTTAGAACGCATACATATTCCGTATTGTAAGAAAGCATTGAGAATAAATTTTTCCGAGTTTGTTGCTTTAGCATTTTTAGTCAGTACTGTGCAAAATCAGACATATAAAACGAAATTATGTTTATACAGCGTGTCCCAAAAGTAACTTAACATTGTGAATTGGCCATATCTCAAATATTTCCTACTTCATACCAAAATGGAGAACATATTCACATAGATTGATCTTTTAGAATTATTCCGATACCAAAACAGCATTATTGATGACCCATTGACCATACTGTGCGACTGTACATATGTGTGTATCAAACCCACAAAAGCAAGCTCATGTGTTCTTTGTTCAAGAACATGAAATGATGTGCTTCCCTGAACAATAGAGTTGGTTCACTCACTGCACACGCTACATTTAGGTATGAACATTCATGGATTACATGGCTTAGCGTAAGCGTGACTGCTGTTTTAGATTATAATTAGGATATATTGACAATATTAAACTTTACTTTAAAACAGTTGAAGTGAAGATGAATTTCCTATAGATCAACGGATTCAGGTCGTATGGTTCTTTGCCGAGACAAAGTCGGACAAACTCACTTAAGCAATGTTTAAGGAACATTTTAATGTAAATTATGCACTACCCAGCCGAAATACAATCCAGCAACTAGTGCTGAAATTCCTATCAACTGGATCTTTTCATGATCTACTTAGGGCAGGACGTGGAAGAACAGGAAGATCGGCTACAAACATTGATGTCATACGAAGAGCGGTGGCGAAAAGCCCAAGGCGATCAGTAAGTCGACTTTCAATGGAGAACAACGTACAGCGTACAACTGTTCATCGAATCCTCAGAAAAGATCTTAAGCAGTTTCCATATAAAACCAAGATAAAACAGAAAATGAATATTACGCATTGAAAATAAACAAACAAACAATCAAACAAACACAGCCAAATTAAACAAAACCGATTTTAAAATGATAACACGTAATATCGTGTTCACGTCTCAAATGACGAGACTTATTTTGCGTTTATAAAAATGGGTTTTACGGTACGGTAGATATCCAATTATTTCATGCATGTTTGGTATCATAACATTTCTAAAAGAATTATCTATATACTGTGTAATTTTTGTAACAACACTATTAACCCAACGCAAGTTATGGCAAATTCACAATGTTAAGAGACTTTTGGGACACCCGGTATAAATAGCCGGAGTGATGGCCAAATCTATGACCAAAATGTACCAAATATTGAGAACCTGTGGGGTGAAATGTACGCAGGCATTGAGTAAAAATGGACTGTGTGTCAACATTTGAATGTCAATTAGATTAGATTAATAGCACGTAAAATGACGGCCAACTCTAAGACATGTATTGATTCCATACACTAGGCATGACAACATGCTACGAAAAACAGCTCCTGCTAGAGAGGCTTGAGCTCTATTGCTATATAAGTTCATTTTTTAAAACCTGTCAACCAACATATCACTTAAAGGTATGACTTAAATGTATTTTCCTCAAAACCATAGCAATATATTCTGATTACAAATCAAGTCCAGCCAAATCATACTTCGTGATAAACTAGTCGAGCACATGGAATCACACCCACCCATATATTTTCCCACAAGATGACGAAAGGCTGACGAAAAGAATATGTCACCAGTCGGTTAATAAAGAGAAAAAGCAAGTGGTCATTTTGCCGTGTTGCCCCAAAATAAACTGGTTCGAAATCTAATTGCTTCGATTTAGCTAAGCTATCTACAGGGAAACGATGTTGAATTCCTACAGATAATATTACAACGCGGGTAATTCAAATCAATGCAGGCATTGTATTGCTTGAATCATATAGCTACTTATTACATTAATAGAAGGCTCGCGGAATTGCAATTCAATCACTAGGTCCCGGGTTCACGACCGGGCAGGTAAAACCTTTTTATATTCTTCTTACTTGGGTCTTCGAAAGTGCAGTTCTATTTACAATATTCTTCTACAAATCATTGCGAAAATAACACGCGTTGAATTCGTTAAGCATACTTTATTCTATTAGAAAGTGGTGATACCTATAGTTTGTCTCATCTCAAGTTTAGCGTAACGCCATATTGGATTCTGCAGCGGCAGATTCGAATGGCGCGCGCTAAACCTAATCCCGCGGAGCGCATACATACGCGTGGAAGGGAGATTTGTCCGCATGCTGGCGACACGACAGCGTAAACACGCCGATTCAAATCTGCCACTCGAAATCCAACATGGCGTTAGTCTCAACTTAAGTTGAGACACACTACAGTTTGAAAATGAATAATGTTGAAAATTATATGAGATTCACAAATTATGAAAATATAACTATACGTGTTTGCATATCTCAGCTGATTTTCAATAGTTTTAGAATAATTTATAACATATTCTTGTGTAAATATGTCAAATAAAAACAAACTTTGTTTGAATTACGAAGTATAAGTAATTTCAGAGCTGGTAAGTGAATATGTTTTTATTTAATATATGAAAGTAAAAACAAACACTGACTGAATTGCAAACTAATGTGAAGTTTAAACAATTTGAACATGATGAATACGTTTTCAAGTATTATAAAGCAATACGAAATATAGGTGTTTGTATTGTAATTCAAATCTATTACAAAACTGCTTAATGAATCCATTAACTTCAGACACACAATTCTATGTTGTATGTTTCTCATCATATTGGTGCTGGTGTCCATACCTCTTATTAAGTTTAATAGTTTTCCCTGCGATAGAAAACGTTTATGCAGACACTGTTCCTGAACAGTATGCAAAGAGTTTTATTAAATTCCCAATGTCCTTTTAAATTCGGTCGATTCACAATACGATGCGCCTCCAGCGGTTACTGGAGAGAGGAAAGGCCAAAATACGCAGTGCAACATGGGAAAATGTCAACATCCAAAGCCAGCGTAATACGGATACAGCACATCAGGAACATGTCATTTTGTGTTCAAATGTCAATACGTCGTGTAATGATGTTTCACGTGAGTGCACACAAAAACAGCTCTTCTTCTTCTTCTTCTTCTTCTTCCTTTCACCAAGATTAACTCTGACTTCTTCAGGACAAAAGTATGTGAAGTTCTGCATAGTTCAATATCTACAGAGTATCATAGTCCCGGATCGTAGTGACCCTTGCCCAATGATATCTGTGTATCTTAAGAGATGGTGGCTTTGAAAAGAGTCGTTTATAGTATTTTTACATTTCCTACTGACAGAAGATTCGATGGTTCTGAGGAGTAGCCACCGAATTTTCAGTTTAAGCTATGGGTTGCATTTCGTATGTTTCTTAAATATAATGTATAAGCTTGATATTTGTATGCTTACAGATTGCATTGGAACCTGAACTTATTTGTAGCATAGTAACACTTTAATCCATTTTTATTTATTATACATTAGCCCTGGTACCTAAAGGTTCATATTTACATGCATTAGCGACGAATAAATGGAGTAAGCTGATCTGTAGGAAAGTTATGATAGGAAAAAGATATTTGCTTCGTCGAGATAAGGTACATTTTCAATGTTATGATATAGAAATACTCGTCAAGATTAAAATTGGGGTTACATAACGGAGAATTTCGCTGTTATAATTATATAACAATGCACAATTTCAAGAGAAAACGGCGGAATCTATGATAAACAAGTGTCTTTTGACATTGTTGACCTATGTGTACAGGACATGCATTTTCCTTTAGTTACAAGTTAGTCCCAATTTTGTGAATAAAACAATGAAATCCTGGGACTTCAATGTCAGATCCAACTTTAGCCTATAATGCGTAGCTGTTAAAGGTCAATTCTAACACGTCTAAATTACCAATTTCAAAAGAGGTTTCTGATATCAATCTGGCTTTTAATTTCGTTGCTATTCAATGAGCGTGGCCGTGCCGAACACTTTACGTAGTTTAGTGTAAACCGTGTAATTAAGATGGTTCGACCTATAAATCAATATAGAACGTTTTTTATTCAAGGCGGAATTGGTTATATATAAAAAACTATTTCTCAAATATTCTCGCAGGTACTCGTTTTCATCCCCAACTAGATCGGTAGCATACTCGGGAAGCCCATACCTCAAGGATTAAACATACGATGCTCGTGGTTTATCCCCAGGCTTTGTCCTGTCATCCATATGGGATTGCATTCTAATTCTTGAAGTCAATTTCATGACTCTCTATCTCACCTAAAAGTGCAGTGGCTTTGATTCTTTAATTTCGAATGCTGATTGAAACGAAAGAGGGATGCCTGGAATAAGATGTCAACCAATTCATTGAAACATTTCACATTTAAAAGTGAAAGCAATCCAGAGCACGTGTAAAACGTCGCAATCTAAGCCCAAACCTTATATAAGTAGAAAATGCTATGAGGTCATCATTACTCCCCTTGGTGGCTATAATCTATTGTAGATGGTGTAGCGAAAACTCCATTTTGCAAATAATACGCTTCCCAGTATTGCAAAAGGTGCAAATAGATAAGATAGCATAGTGTGAATCTCACCGAGAATGTTATGGAATATAAATTGCTTAAAGTAAAATAAGCGCAATTACATGTTATTGATCCTATTGGTATTGGTCAAATCTTGTTATTTACATTAGGTAGGTTCGCCCCTGCCCTTTTAGGTATTTTGTGGTACGAAAGTGCAATTAACAAGATGGTTTAAACTGAGTGCTGCATCTTCACTTCACGATGATATCGTCTTAATTTTAGTCGGTTTTTTTCTAAATGTTTTTATATTTTTGTGTTTAAGTGAAAGAACGAACATTGTGAGTCATGTGGATTAAAGCTCATTAATTTATACCATCACCAAGAGATTATCTTTATATATCAGATGTAAAGTAAGCATTTGATGACATACTTAACATATATATTATGTCTTTTAAACCTATCAAAGACCAACTTGTTCATGCTATTTAGATAAAATCCTTTAAATTTACCTAGACTACACTTTTTTAATGGCTTCAACTGGAAAATATGCAGACAATTGCTAAAATTGTCCTGCGCAAATGTGATTTATTTAGTTTTTGATGGGAGAAAAACAGATTAGCGCCATCTGTAGACATGTGGGAGGCAAATAATTTTAGTTTTGCTGGCAAAGTAGTGAAAAAAGGGTAATTGATAACAAGTATATATTTATCGTAACTTTCTTTACTAGAACACGTCACAGAAACTATTTCAACCATCACAGCGCTTTATAATGTGCAGAAGGCATATGATAGTAGTGGTGATGTTAGTATTTGGACAACATCAACACGATGCAACTATTGCATTAATGTAAGAAAGAATAGTAAAAAATCAGGGGACCGCGATTGCATACATGATTAGGTTTCAATAGAACGAGGCCACGTACCCCGTAATCACAGTTCCGTGTTCTATAATATTAAAAGTGTCATCGAAATGTGTTGCTTACTACTGCTTAACTGCCTTTTACAATAGACGAACGGCTTACATAATTATGTAATTGTAACGTAAAATCAGAAAGGCGTGTGATTTAATTAAGTTTGTGAAATGAGGCCGAGTAACGCAAAGCGCCGTGTGCTTCATGTCTCTAGTTATGATAATTTCAAGTAATATTATTCAATATACTCTTTAATACGTTTTCAAGTCGGGCTTAACCAATTATAAATACGTATTTATAAATGTCGAAATGTCGGGTTTAAAAGGGGTATAAAACGTTGTTTAAGTGTGCCAACATTCATAAAATATTTCTGAAAATGTGATGCAAAACATTCTAACAGAATGTTATTTAACAGTTGACAAAATATTTTGCAAAATTGTTTGCCCAAAATATGATACGAGTATTCATCAAGAGTTCTAATCCTTTTCTGTAGAGTGGTCAATGGCATGATGATTTGGTCACGCTTGCTGGTCTTGGTAAGTCATACCCATGGGTCGAATTCGAAGCATACTGATAACACAGACACATCAATACAAAATACTTTGCTTTAAACCATGGGGTCATGTATGTCATAATTACGTCCAATTTTTTGTGTGAAAGTGAAAATGATATGAATGAAAAACAATCACGAAATGGGCCGAAGTTGAGAGGTCTACTCTCAGGTGAATAGTCCCTCATGTGTACCTTATGTAATTTGTTTCTTTGTCGCAAGTCAATGGATTCTTAACAGCTGTTTGCTTCAGGAGCTATGGTCGTGTAAGAGCCGCTTCCTGCAACATGTCAGCATTTGCCACTGATACAATAGGAACAAGCAACATTAGCAATCGAAAGCGTTGTGTTGTGAATACTGTTTTACGTAAACGTATTTGATGCAAATGCAACATTTTCAGCACCCATTGTCGCAAAACGTATTAAGTGACAAAGTAAGTTTTAACGCCAAACATTGAAATGTTAACAGCATGCCTAAAGTTTGTTCAGTGAATATTAAAAAGCCCTTTAGAGAGATATCTTAAACTTAGTGACTTACGTATGCTGAACCCCTTACAGTACTTGCTGATCATTATGGCTCAGTTGATGTCGTTCAAATAACAATAAACATACGTGGCTTAGGGTGGAATCCCTTCAACGTTTATTATACCTTGCTGGTAATAAAAATGTTACATTCACAGTTTCTCAAGTGTCAAATAGCTCTAGGATATCTTCAACAGTGCAGACACGCAATTGTATGCCAACTTGAACATTGTTCTTTAAATATTTCAGCAATAAGTATATGCCCGAGTTCAAATTAAGCCATTACGCCATGTGTTTTTGGCAAAGTTGACAACATTGGCAATGGCGCCTTTTATTGATCAATCCCTTTCAGGCAACAGGAAACAACTATTGAACATGGGGCCTGAGAATCAAATAAAAACGGTGCACTCCTCTAGTTATGACCGGGCAAAAATCGGAAATATTGATGAATATAGCTAGTTTTCAATAGATGAGCTTTACTTGGTAATAACTCGATTTCATTTATTATTGCACACACAACGGTGGTTACTGGAACGAACATTATGCCATCTCTACACTCGAACCAAGAGAGTTTAAGTAGATGAAAATCTACTTCATGACCGAAAGGTTTGGACCTTGCACGACTCAAGGACCTATTGAATACGTATTGTCCCCTGTCTTTGGCTGAAACATCAATACTACTCTAGTAGTAATTTGAACCATGTATCGTGATACCTCAGCTTACATTAAGGGTGGACACCATTAACCAGTGTTAACAGAATGTGACACGCAGCTTACATTTTTTTAAAACTTTTTAAACAAGGGCTTTATGAAAGAACAAACCTTGAGACCCCTTACTTCTGCGCCCATTTGTGTCCCTATATATATTGACACATGAATATTAACCGCATTCCTGTTTTAAATCAGTTCATGGTAGTATGATACTAATACATTCAAACACCGACTGTCAACACATAATTATTTGTGACATTTTGACAAGGATATAAATTGTGAAATTTGGTTTCATCAGCTGTCTAAATCCGTATTAACGCCTCTGACGCTGTCCATCTTACGTACAGAAACCATACCGATGGCCTTTTTTATTAACACAATTGAAATTACTGTTGGGACGCGAATGAGCGCACTAGAGAGACGTTTAATAAAGCTTCTGCAACTGGCTATCTGGGACTGGCTACGCCAAAATATCGTTATGTAAATACAAGGGAGGTTTGAAATGTTGGGGCCTTTTGATAGGAATAAACAAGAAACTAGAACGGCAGATTGCCTGTGGCTAGTTGACAACCCATTTTACCGGATGATCTGGAAGCATTCCGATAACCAGGGATGTAGTTTTCAATGTAGATGTATTATCATACGGAAATAAGACACCGGTAATTGTCTTACATCTTAGGCGAACGGTATGGATAAAAAAAGGCACACTTAAACAAATGATTACTATAGAAGAGGTACTGGGTTTCTACTTCCATTCACACATGCAAATTGCATGAATTGCGAGCTGTGTAAAATTGGGAGTAAGTAGGAAGACAGGACTTCCCCAATGAAGCTTTTGCTATTCAAATAGTTATATCACGATCGAAACATGGGAAATGAGTTCAGGAATCATAGTAGACATACGAGGGGCGGTCAGTAAGTAATGAAAGTTGTCTTGTGACCCCATGTATGAATTATTTTCAAGGCATATCTCTATGATCTCATAAACATTGTAGCTTTGTCTTTCAAGCAACACATGTAAAAATGATATCGCACACTTGATCACAGTATTAGCATAACGACAAAGGTCTACAGTCACTGGCTGACAACGAGTCGGTTTATCATTTTCGACATGTTTGCAGAATAATGTTGCTTCTTCAAGTCCTAAATTTGTTGAAGTTCAAAGACGTCCCATTTCCAACCAAGTATGGTGACAAGTCTTATATTTTACCAAAAACACATCCAGGGCCTGGTGTTTACTCCTGCCTAAACCTAGACATATGCATCATGTACTTTTGCTGTTATCTAACGTTATAAACACGTGCCTCTGCTGTTATTTAAAAGGCCCGCTTTTTTTGGTGATTTGGCACTATCTATTGATTTTATGCTAATTCTGTTACGTAATCAAGTATATGGTATAATTTATACATGTGGTTTGAAATACAAAGGTACATTCTTCATGTGATCATCAAGAAATTCCATCTAAATATTCAATATAAGGGGTCAAAGGTCAAATTTCATCATACTGACCGATCCTCGTACCATATTGTGTTTTGCAGAGTCGTTTTACATTCAACGGGGTATCACGTTTTAAAATAAAAAGAATGATAATTTAAGTCGGTCAAAAGTTAGTCCTAAAGAGATTGGTGCTCACACTGGAAAAACAAAAATGATTTGTTTTGAAGTAGAATGCCTTATGTGTTTGCTCGTCAATACGTACTTTTAGAATGTAATCAGTAAACAGGAAATGGATGGCAGTACGGCAATGAGATTGGCATCAGTTGTTTAAAGTTGGGTCTTCCGTTCAGAGCCATCAAGCCCATGCGCGAAAAAATCGAAAGCCCACTATTCGTACTGATCGCATGGTTGGATATTTTCAATTTCGTCCTAAATGCATTGGCTTTTTATTAGTCTTACATCCTTTGGGATATTTACTTATTATTGAGGGAATCAAAGTTCGAAGAAATCATTGCACTGCCTAGGACGTCTTTAATTTGACCACCATTATTGCTACTGCGATTGGCTTAATTAACTGACAACTTCTAAGTGTTGACGTATGTGTTATTTGCAAAACAGTTTTAAAATCGTGCGATACGTCCTTCAATTTCAAATATTGATCCCAACTGGGAATACGACTATACCACGTGAGACAATGTCTTTAGCAATGAGATTTCTGTTTGCTATAAGATTATAGATCTCTGGATAGATCCTAGTAAAGGCTGAAAAGCTTACTAAAACATAATTTACTCTCACAGGAGCTACAAGTCACCAGTGTGATTTGCAGTTTTCGTATTGTCGTATACATATTGTGACAATAGGCTCATAAAATAGGGTTCATGGTTTTGCTTTGTGTCAATGAGAATTTGCGGTTGTGGTTCTGAAGCTTTATGACAACTGACCCCGTAAATATACCAAATCTGACGATTGTTGATAACATTTTCAGGGGAGTTGTGTGAAAATTAGGTCAAGCTTAATCCATTTAGTTCAACGTAATTAGGAATAAAAGTTACAATTTAGATCGAACTAAAGGAGTCGGATTGACTTGTTTTATCTGGAAAAACAAGACAAATGTTGTAATTCGAAAAAACAATAGCGTTGTGTTATTCTGTAAAGGCTACTAACCCGGATCTGCCGCACATCTCCGTATGCAACTGTCCACTAAGAACCCAATTATAAGTAAATGCCCGTTGTGAGCGCATTCTTTAAACCTTATTGATGATAACAATGTAATAAAAGAGAATCTTATTACCTTAATCAATCACTGTTCCTGTAGAACGTTTTAATAGAGTTTGTTGGTGGTGCTGACCGACCACAATCCAATGAATATCAGTAAAGAACAGTACACGTATAACCATGCTCAAGAAACAGACAGTGATGTGAAGATGTGTATTAGTTCATGTCCTTCACCTAACATACTTGTCCTTATTTCATTGTCCCTCGATGAAAACTGAGAAGATGTTTGATAGTAAACTTTAGCGATACGATCCTTTAGGTTAAATATGACTGAGCCTCATTCTTCGGAAATGCTTTAGGCTACGTTATAGTAGAATCGTTAATATAGGTATACCTGAACAAGCAAGTTGTGTTTTCCGTTTAAATCAAATGCAAGATATATCAATGACGCTTACTTTGCAATTGTGATTTTATTCCGGAGATTTCAAGTCTGTCATGCATTTTGTTTTCTATTAACTCAATGATAAAGAGCGTTGTATATTTTAGCTATTATGCCACTTAAAACCATTATCTAGCTATAACTGTTAGTAATAGACAAACTAGTCTCTATCAAGTATTACTTTTCCAAGTGCATACCCGTCAGGTCATTGCTTTAGGTAATGAACTCTGCTTAATTCTCCCCAAGAGATAATGGATTTCAGGTATTTAAGTATTTTCCCGCACTTGATCATGCTAAATTAGCAAGGTGTTAGCTATATATAATTAAGTATATTATTCCAAAACAAATAATTTGGTCTATTAACCAATGTAGAATATATATTTGTTGAAAACGGTTTAAAATACGCCGAGGCAAATTAAGAGGCAAATTCTATTATACAGTATCAGGATATTGTTAACCTAATCAATATTAATATATGTCTTTTGATTTAAAACTATGCTCATCTTATAAGATACTCTGCTACTTCAGTTGTCTAACACATTACTTACATTTGTCTATTTGCTTTATGACAAGGCAAGCCACATGTTATAATTTAATATGTTGCAAGATACATTTTTACCTTTTTAATTTTCACCCGCTTTTTAATCAGTTTAACTTCTTTCAACGAGTACATACCTATTTTCCAGTCGGGTGTTGCTTGTGGTTGATTTAAGAGTAATGCTGAATTCTTTACACCCAAATACTGTGTCCGAGGCAGTAAGAACGTAAATAATGATTGAGACACAGCCGAACCCATTATTTAAACGTTTAATAATCGAGACAAATTATTTTAGGTGTATAGGATAAGGCAGCAACCTTTATTTCTATTCTTCTACCGCAAAATAGTGCGATTTAAAGAGAAAATGTCCCAAATATTTATTCATAATTATTTATATTAAGGTAAAGCGAGTACGCGTATCCTCTGCGCAAATGACAGCGCGCATCGCGGACATTATTGTACGCCTTCCCAAGCGTAATGCTACGCATAGAATGTGTCACGGCGCTTGACTCATTATGTATAGGTTAATGAACAAGTATTACTTGTTGGTAGAGAAATTAGACAAAATAATGCACGCGCGCTGATGTTGATGCGTGTAATGCACGAGCCCCGAAGGGGGGGGTGCATTAGACGCATCAACATCAGCGCAAGTGCATTATTTTGTCTAATTCCTCGACCAACAAGTAATACGCGTTTATTAACCTATTTCATACACGAGAAGAAAGAAAAATGCGTGATATTTCTGTTTTTACAACGAATTGTCACTAAATATGTTGGAAAATAGAAAGAAATATAAATGCATCAACCCGCCCGACAAATCCTACGCGACGCGAACGCGCGCGAAACACTGCGCGTAGTACGCGGAGTGCACAATATACACAATCAATGCATGTTTCGTATTTTTCTAACCCTTGCTCTGATTGGTTCTCGCTATCAAAGAGTGTATGAATACAGAATAAAGGGCTTTCAGTGAGCGCGATTCTGAATAATTGGCAGTCGGGGTAATAGAATAAGTGATTTATTTCCAAAAATGTGTATGCTAACAGAAACTTAGTAGTGTGCGAAACCATTCTTGCAGATTCAGTCGTAAAAATGTCGTTTTGTTATTACAGAACGAAATTACGACATAGCAGTGGCAATATAATACACATAATCATGCATAACTCGCAAACACAAAACCAGAATCATCTGATATTTTTGGAATACGCCTTTTGTGGATATCTACAGCATAGATGAAATAAACGGTAAAGAGCATGCTATGATCACAAAATACTCCTTTAAAACAACAGGTCAAGTTTTAGAAATCTCAGCGTTGAATAGATCCGAGTTGGTCAAGAGTAATGTTCATTTGAAAGCAAAGAAGTTCCGCACAGTCTACGCGCTTAGGGATTCGTTAAATGTCACAATTTAAATGTTAAAGGGTTTCAGATATTAGCTTTGTTGGAAGCGCACGAGAAGTCAACAACTTGTCCAATTAAAATGTCACAATAGAATAATCTTAATTGTTTTTCTATTGACCAAATAACCAGGATACATGAGGTATTTACTTAGCAGTCTGCGATTTGCTGTCTAGATATATTATAATGTCCAATAAAACAATTGTGGAAGGCAAACCCGTAGGTACAGACAGAAAATATCGAAATACGAGTTAGAGTAAAATGACCTGATTAATTTTATTTTTACCTTCGAAGTATTTGATGTCATCTTGTTTGAATTGGTGGCCAGAGAGACAACATTCCATAAAAGCTCGCTTTAACCAGCAACGAAGAGAAATTCCAGCCAAGACCAGGACTCTGCAGTCTTCACTCACTCCAAACTCTCTGGCTACCAATTCTAACCCGACGACGTCATAATCCTCGATAATGTTCAATTCTAGACCTGGAGAATATTAACAGCTATCACACTAATATACACATATAGATTTTCTGTATGGTGGTGCTGACCGACCATATGCTGACCGACCAATGCTGATCTGTAACATTCATCAGTCAAGGATTTAACCTTTTAATCACCCTTTTTCCCGTTTTGTGGTAATTTTTATTTCATAAACTACATTTTTTTAAATAAATTGAGGGCGCTATTCACCTATATTTAAAATTTAAAATAATATAAGTTGTTTCTTACATTTTATTTTCATTCATAAGTTTTGAAAATTTTCCTGCTACTTGTTAGTCTTTTTTCTGATTATCAAATACCATCATACAAGTATACCGTAGAAACCCGTCTACAAGGAAATACCTAAGAAACGCCCTCAATAAAATTGGTTGCTTGTTGTATTTGGAGTTTGAGCAAATATATACTGGCACTGGGTGGCTATGCATTCCATCTAAGTATGTTGTAACACCAATCAATTGTATTGACATAATAACGACTGTTTCGTATATCAGGATCGTATAGCTCAATTGATAGAGCGTCAGACTTTGGAACTGAAGACATGCTGAAGAGAGCATGGTCCGGGCACCGGTTCCGTTTTTTCATTCTCGTTTAATTTTAACTTTTTGACATGTTCTTTTTATCTTTCTTCAAATCTACCTTTCTACTTTTAATTTTAGGTGTTTTATTTTTGTTTTTTAGTTTTTTTATAGTTTTATAACTATAGTTATAATTTTGTGGTTTTATAGAAACTAGTAAAAGCATTTATTCTAAATAATAGCGAAACCCACGGTTAGACAGATGTGTTGTAACTACTTGTCTGTCCTTGTCTTTGCAATAAAAACCTATGTTGCACCTTTGTGCCATCCCAATTCTTGAGGAATGGTAGGTAGGGTGCGTTTTTGGCTTAAGCACGATTTTGTTTCTACTTGAAATGAAATCAAAATAAATATTGTTCTGTTGCCACAATTGCAGTTTTTTCAATAAAAAAAAATAGATGAGGAATAATAATTATTCCATATTTGAATCTATTGTCCCATCAAGAATAGAGTGTCTTCAAAAACTTCAATCAATTCATCTGACAAAGGAAACTATTCTGGTCATTCAATTTTGTTTCGCTTGCACCTGTTATATCACAGGCGTTGGTAGAGAAGGCACACTTCTCTTGTCTTCACCGAAGTAGTGATGTAAACACTAACATGATTAATTACCATAGCTAGCAATGGACATACACTATTTTTTGTTCCACTTGAACCCATACTATAGGCTATTCGCTGTTGATGAATACAATTTCGAATATATAGCCCTGCACTTCATCGTTCACGTGGCACCTATGCATTAAACCATAGTTGTCAAAGAAATGCTAATCACTCGCCATGTAAGATTAGTATTTATGAAAAGAGTGGTATTCAATCTATGTTTGGTGACATACGCGGGTGATTAGTGCAATCTGCTTGATGGTAGTTATTGCGATTATTACGTCACTTCGACAGCGAATTGTAGTATAGACGAATCCAACAAGCCAAGTGATGGTCAGAATTTATTCGGCCATTATACGCTGGTGAAGTTGCGTAATTAATCGGATTAATTACCATAGCAATAGGTGAAAACAATTTTGAACATATCGCGCTGCGCTACAAGCAGGTTACACTCATCACCTGTACTGTGTATGTCTGCAATCATAGATTGAATACAATACTGGTCTTTTCAAAGATCTTACAGGTGCAGCATGATATGGTTCAATGAAGAGGTGCCGCCTGAACGTATCAGTGTATAACGCGGTATATTCAAAAATTGTTTTCACCTATTGCTATGGTAGTTAATCCGATTATTACGTAACTTCGCCAGCGTATTGGAATAAAACAGGAGGATGTGAGTTCATAAGGGCAATGTCGGGGATTATATAGGTCACAATCGATGTGGAGAGATGAGAGGTCCGACCAACAGCCATAGCGAATGGTTCATGTTCAAGTAATTCCAGCGGACGGTCTGTGGCTAGTAAGGAATCGTCTTTGACCACATGCGCAGATCTGTCTCGTCAGGAAGATATTTAATATCCCGAATTTATAATAGGCCTATGCCTACCAGTTCCATCGTATAACCGATCTGCTAGAGAATATTTGTTACCATGTTTAATAAATTCGTATTTATCGTATAATAAAATGTAGCCAAATGTATATTATGTGTCACACGGTTTTCTGCTGAACCCCTAGCAGGCTATGTTACCACATCTATGACAATGACAAAGGTGAATTTTGATGATTTTTACGATCGTCCGGATGAGCAAATCACTGAATGGGTCTTTAGTTCCCTCCTCTCCTTATCCTGCCAATATTATATGAATCAAAGAAAAATAAAGAAAACATAAAATTAAACAAGAAAAAAAGACAAAGAAAAGAAACAATAAAAGAAAAACAATAGAATAAATTAAACTAAATATGAAAAAAAAATGATCACGAAAGGAGTCTTTAGAAAATGCAAGAAAATATAAATGAAAAGTTTGAACAATATTTTGTTTATAAAAGTTTGTGTGACCGTGATGAGGCTCGAACTCACCATCTTCCGATCTAAAGAACCAAAGTCTTATGCCTTGCCAAGTGAGCTATGCTCGTGAGATGCGAAATAAAGATAAAATAATACATTGTATACCTGCTTGTGTCGGTAAATGATTTGCTCAAATTCCATAATGATATAATATTGTGGAGGGCGCTAGCGTTAAATATGCTATCATCACAGTCGCTTCTATTCCTTATAGACGGGTTTCTACGGTATACTCCTTGTATAGATGCAAATAAGATTTAAGATAAATATCGCCATCATTGTTCAACTTTACTTAAAAATGACTACAGTTTAACAATTTTACAGAATAACATGTCTTGGTGACTCTTTTCCCCATAATTAGTTTGTTTTGATTTAAAGGAAAGTCTCAATATCTTAGGAACAAGAACAAACCTCCCAGAAATGAATGCAAATTAATGTAATATTAGTTAACTTCACAGCTGGACATAATGTAATTTTGCAGCTTCGTTTGAATGGCGCAAGGCTCTAAATTCCTCGCTTCTTGAGGTCAAGAACTACGGAGTTGATACAAAATTGCTGACGGGCAAATACAAAATAGAAATATTTGATCCAAAATAAGACCGCCAAATGAAATCTCTCTCAAGCCTTTGTGGATTGACGGTAACTGTATATCAGTTGTGTTGTTTGAAAATATTTCTCCATTACACGTCATCGGGGCACCTCCAGAGCCAGAGTCAATTCCATCAATGAAAACGAATAAATCAATAAAACCAAGCCTATACTAAATAAAATTTCACATGCGTACATAAAACATATCATTATTGTGCACCATGTTGAAAAAGGAATCTTTGACATTTTAAGCCAATGTCCACGGGTTGTTCACAGATTGGGATCAAATTTCATTTCTGGTCATTTCCATGGATGGCAAAGTAATCTGCTGAAGTACGATGGCAGTCATACCCTGAATGCCATGTATAAGGGATTTGTTCATATGTTCATACGTAATGATCAAGCGATGTTGCAATAAGCTTCATATTTTAAACCAATTTAACTGCCTTTAATCATGTTAATCTTAAAAAAAATGTTGATTACACACACAATTCAACTTTTTGTTGTCAACCTTTTTAACGTAATTTTGTTCATTGATACATTATAAAATAGCGCATGCCTACATTTTTATTTGTATTATTCAAAATTACCATCGATTGTCAATAAATCTACATGATGGGTCTTGTGCCTAGAAGGCACATTTAAACAAACACCATCACAATATGCAGTAGACAAGATAAACCCGTCAAAAGGGCAAGCTTGATAACAAAGTACCAACGAGATTGCAGAGATGAGACGACGGCTTAATTAAGTCCCCGGCAAGCACCTCTTGAACAGTCAAGTCTGTAACTTTTCCTTGAACTCTGGTATATTGTTCGAGTATTTCATGTGCTTATTCGGTAATGCTGACTCAGATCAAGTACCCCGAATTTATATTCCAAAGGATAGTATATCTTTACCCTAGGACAAAATGATTGTAAACCCAGGTGTAGCATTGTATCGTGGAGATCTCTCTTGAAGACATGCAATATGAATATGTTGTCTATGATCAGGTGCATGATAATCCATTCTACTATTGTTTGAACTATACACAGTTGATGTGTTGACCTGGGTTTATTGAAGTAAAGAGAGGTTGAGAACTACGAACAAGACTGGATGCTAAGCAATGATTCACAAAACATGATTACTAATGTAGTTTTTTGCCTTATCGACATTGCGTTATTCATGTACTTGCAGCATGAAAATGTCATTTACTTTAAAGACAAACAGCCGTATCAATTTAACTCAAACGTTTTAATTTCTCTTTAAGTGTCAGACTAGAATTGGCGTGTTTCTTTTATATATCAAACTGCAGTATGCTTCGACTATACGTATTAATAAATACGCATGTGACCACATCCGCGCTCCCATAACACTGTGCAGCAAAATTGTTTAATTAACTTTGAGATATTATTGTAAATGTTTCCGTCGGCGAATACTTTCAACAATGTTTTTTTTTTCGATAAAATATTACAAATTCGGACCCCCACACACGTGTAATAATTTTACAATTTAATACTTAAATTTGTTATGATGTAGAAAGTTAAACATTTACTCAAAGCTTAAATTTGCTCACCTGAGAGCTTTCATAAGCAGAGTTACAATCTTGGCAATTAACTTGGTAAACAGTTCTACAACATTTACCGGGATGAACTTTATCCTTGGGCGCGATCAATGCAGTGCGAAGCGTATGGTTTGAAACGAACTACGGTAATACTTCGGGCTTGGTGAAAATTCGACAATGCTACCAATATGAGGTTTCTCACGGCTGTCATGATGTCTAGGTTAAGGAGTGACCGGTTGCGCGATATTAAACACCCAACCGCCATATCCGCAGAGTCTGAGATATTAATGTTTACTTAAATTTGTTGATATTTATTTAAAGAGTTCCTATCCATGTCAATGGCATGAGGATTTGGTCACGCTTGCTGGTCTTTGTATGTCGTGCTTATGGGTCTCAAGCGTATTTATAAATACGTATTTATAAATATAGTTGAAGGTAGCTGTACTGGCAGGTTTTCTTTCCAACTGAATATATACAAAATACATGTATGTTCTAGCATTATAAACTGGAGATCAAACTATCGCCTTATGTAAACTAACCATGCTTAAGTATTTCCTGAAGACATTTACAAAATCAATCTATATTCTAGCAAGTTTCATGTTTCTAGAACATGTTGGGAAGCATTGGAATCAAAATACAATTGTGAACTGAACTACATTTGAAAATTTTCCTAAATTCTTCGATTGCTGAGATCCAACACATTTTTCAAAGACATAGAGCCCAATCCTACTAATCCGACTGTTATTAAATGCTTACAATTGACAATATAGAAAGTGCATTCGCTTCCCAATTATTGCATATTATACTTCAAATATATATCTAAAGGGGATTTTCTAATGAATTTTTGCACCTGACATATTATGAAACAAAGTTAAGCAATAACAAAGATGATTCATTGATGCCATCTGATGGCATTTCATTAATGTAATATATTACTTCAAAACACAAAGGATGTCTAGAGTCTGTAACCTCATGGTATAGGTATACTTTACAGGCTGCGAGGTAGCGAACTTTAAAAGAAATAAGGAGAGGCAATGCAGTACTTCCCAATCTTACCAGGCGTTGTTTCTTTTACATTAGGGCATACTGTTTCCACTTGATGTTGCCACTTCAACATGAGCAACATGTTCTCATTAAAATTATAGAACCATTTGTTCTCATTGATTCCATTAACTGGTACATTTGATAACTGTTTATAATTTTCAACAATTAGACTGATAGTGAGGTAGGGTAGCAACATTAAGGGGACAGATTTAAAGCAATAATGTCAAGTGATGTGCGATTTGCATAAAAAAATAGATTCCTATTTAAATGTTAATTTTCACTGATAGCTACTGATCGCATTGTCCCCTTTTAATTTCGAGCCAAACAAATTAGGTAAAACGAAGAAAATTGCTATTTCATTCAGCTCACCGATTATTATTATCATGATTATCGGGAGCTTCACGCAACTGATGGGATTCAAACAAGACGTATAAGACGAATAGCGATATACACACAGTTTATGCGTCAAGTCGACGAAGCGCTTGCAATGCGTATATGTGACCGTACAGCTCGAATGAGCCGTAAATTCCCTAAATTGTATTCTGAGTTATAGTGTAAAATGTACTTGCATGTCGTATTCATCGGCATATTAGCTGGCACGACATCTGTCTCATTTTGATAGTCAAAAAACAATCAAAAATCCTATTATTGAAGAGGATAATAAGCTTCTACCTTAGATGGCAATAGAATTTTCAATAGCTCTGGTCTTTGTTTGCTTTTAGCTAAATCCTGTTCAAGTGGTGGGTTGTTACCAGGCATTGTATTTTGTTGTATAGGTATGTATAACCAACAATTAACAATGAGAGAACTTTCTTGAAACTCGTTGACTAGGAGATGATTTGATATGACCGCCAATTATGACTGTTTGATATTTATTGCCAGCAATGTGGAAAAAGAGACACACGTAGAAGCGAAAAAAGCTACAACTTTGTTGAAGGAGTAAAGTTCAACAAACCAAACCCCGCTACTGGATATCGTTTGAAGTTAAATAATATACCATTTTAAAGCTTATGATGTATATTTTCTAAACACAAAATAAAACAATTTTGACCGGGGAGGAATTTACGGCTTATTCGCCGTGACAGGTCACATATAATATCGCCAACCGTATTATTTATTATCATTATTGGCGGACTTACACGCAGCTGATGGGATGTACAACAAGACATACTACGAATAGCGGTACGTCACTGATTCAATGATTCAATATATACACGCAGGCACGAGGTATTTATTCAGCACTCGATCAATGAGCTCAGAATAAAAACGGGGATATCCAGTTGTATTATAAATGTTAAATTTTACTGTAATTAAAGCACTTCGGGCTTAGTCTTTCACAGGGCATTTATGTACACCAATGGCCATTACAATGGTCTAAAAAGTAGAAATTCGAAAAAATATTGAGGGCGTTGCTGTGGAGCAAATCACACATTATGGCTTTAACAAAATCAGAAGACTGGACCTGATGTGATTAATTTGCCCAAACATATGGAACCCATTTTAATCAGGTTTACATGAAAGAAAGTGCCCAGATTAATGTGATAACAACAACACCATGCATTCATATTACAGGATTCGGTAAATGCATAGTTTTAACTATCTGTCAAAGGTCAAAAGTCCAGTTTAGCTCCCCACATGGGTCAAATTAGAAAAGTTTCACTGATTTTTATTTAAACATTGTTTACACCTATTGCTATGGTAGTTAATCCTGTTACATCATCACTTCTACAGCAAATTTGAATAAATCTTAAATCAACAGCTGGTTATTAGATTATGAGGTCAACATTGGGTGTATCTTTGTACGGTATTCTCTCTAATATATGAATATTATAACCACCCGCTTACATTATCTCAAAGACTATAGTCCGTATGCACAAAAGAGTTAGACCGGATCTAAAGTTAGACCTGGTCTAAGTGGAATTTAATACCAGGAGAAAGGACATTTTCCTTTACATTTTCTTAAGTTCTTTTGTATTATTTTTGAACTTTGCATTTAAATCTTAAAAATTTGCTAGCTACTTTAGGAGGGAAATAAGAGTCCTTAAAAATCCCATAATTTTGGTTTCTAATGAAGCCAATTATAGGGCTTGCACTTGAATATATGTGTTAAGAATATGATAGTCGTTAGCTTGCGTATTGACAAAAAACGTGCGTTTTGAACTCAAAAACTGACAAAAATTCTGATTTTGTATGTGCAGAACAAAAAATGACAGCTGCCCTCATTCGTAAACACTCGGGTCACGGAAGATACACGGTACTATAGCGCAGCGTAGGCCATTGGTCGAGGCAGCCTAAAAGCAGATGACGTACCATGCTCACTGACCTCTAACAGAGTCACCAGGCTTCAATAGCCTTAGTCGGATGTCTCTCGGCCCATTATGCGTCTCAAAACTATTAAAAAGGTCGGAACAAAATGGCCATGCGTGGCTGTGGATTCGACCTACCATCATGGCGATTTCTGCCATGAAGATATCGGGGCGATGACACTATGTAAGGTGATACAGGAAAATTAATCATTCAAAACAACCGGTTGGAGCCGTTTCTATTTTTATAAGCATGGAACGCGCTTCAACCGCCGGTAACCGCCGGTTGAGTTGTGATTTCAACCCTTGTGGAAAGCTGTTTTCCTGAGAACCAGACAATCAGCATTCAATGTTTATTATTGCGTGATACTGCATTGGCGCACTTGTGAGGACTGATAATGCTGAAATTCAAGTTCAAATTCATTACTGAAATATTTGTTATCAAAATCTTAACTCTTTAACTTGTTTGACATGTCTTATCAAGAGAAGAATATCACCAAGGTGAATTAAAATAAATTCGACCTTGAAGAAATGGAAAGAGTTACTTTCCCTCTTAAGATCATTTATGATTTCACCTTTAAAATGGCATCAGCCATTCATCTATCCACTCAGTTTAATATATCTAGGCCTACCTCTACGATGAAAATGATAAGACATGTATGTTTTGAAGTATACGATGCAATTAAGCTAAACGATAAAGAAGTTAACCATAATTCAATTCCACTCAAGTAGTCATTGTAAATGATACAGTTTTTCTGTATCTGCCATTAATATTGAAAAATTGGAAAAAAATGAAGATAAAAGAAACGTAAAATTTGTTTTGATCGTATCTCGAAATCTATTACTCCGATATCCAACTCACTGTTCTCGACGGGCTTCCACATGGATAATGCTGAGATTACCAGGAAGATTGGAGGTGGGCATTGATTGAGTTATCTGACGATGTGCTCCAAATAGGATGTAATATGAGAAAGCACGATGAAATATTTTATGTACAATTGGATATGGACGAAAATGGCAAACAAACTGACCAGCCGTCTAACAGTCTCCATCTTGGATATAACATAAAAACAGGATATTACATTATTATTACTGCTTGTTGACAAGTTTTAATAAGGTGTCGTGTAATGGTTATTAATTAAACATGGTTGCAGTGGCGTAACTAGGGTTGGTAGCGCCCGGGGCAAGAAACAAAATTGGCGCCCCTATCCCCTACCCCCAGAATATCTTAGGCGCTGGCAATTATTGAAACAATCGCGCGCGGAGAGCGCGAAATTTTGGACAAATAAGGCCTGCCACTAATTAAGTTTGGTTACTAGAAGTTGAATATCGGTCTTAAAATGTTCTTTCAATAGATTTTTTGCTGAATGCGCACGAAGCGCGCGAAAATTTTGACTTTCATCGCTTGGAGGGGCGCAGAATCGATGCTGAATTGGTCAATTTGGCGCTCCCCTAGTTACGCCACTGCATGGTTGGAAGGAATAACAAGAATGGCTTTTGATGACACTTTAAGTCAATCTATATAACGGAAACCAACAGAGCCATCACTACATTTTTGAAAGTTATTAGTTATTAGTATTATTTATTGAGTCAGACAGCAAAGCTGTCTAAAGATCATAAAAGATAGCATCAGATACATATATATATAGAAATAAGCTTCGAGGCAGTGACTTGAGTTTTTTTCTTATAATTTATAACATTTCCACTTGATATTAACACGAGTAACATGTTTTTCACATTCAAATCTTAAATAATAAGTTTGATATAGCTGTCTTAAAATGATTATAAACGTGTGTTTATGCTATCCTTGGTAAAATTGTAGCATGTCAGCAAACGAATATTCTAACAATGATAATTTGCCATATCAAAAAAGCTAAATGCCTAATTGCCTAAAAGTATTGTACATTTCACAGAAAATTAAGCATTTCTGGCGTAAAAAGGAGCGTGAATGGCTTTCTGGAGCCGTTAATATTTGAAACGTCGGCAGTTTTAGGCAATCGGTACTCGGTACATTAGCAATTTTGCAACTTGTCTCGAAAATTGGCTACGTCACTGCTCTTACTATATTTCTCTCGCAGCCTCCTTTACCTTTAAAACATCTTTAATCTCCTTGTCTATTTGATAGGTCAGACCGTATACATGGTATACGACCAACAATTCTGACATGTTTTGATACAACAAGTGCCGCAGGGCCTCAGGAATGATGTCATTTTAAAGGGGGTCAGTAAACAACGCTTCCTGAAGGTATATGTGGGCACTCGTTTTAAACATCTTATTATTTGATGCAATTTAAGCATTGCTTGTAAAATTACTTGGCTCTTGGAAAATGCTGCAGCAATGTGCTTCAGGTACAGCAGGTGAAGTGATCGTTATCGAAGTAGTTACATGGAGATAAACGTTTTATAATTACGTTGTCATTTAAAAGGGGTTGAATGAACTTTCAAAGACATCAAAATATTTTGGTACACCCACTTGTAAGAATACACTAAATTATACGAAAAAGCCTTGTGTTATGCTATAGATTGCACACAAAGTTGAATGCGATTAAAACCAGCTGAACTGCAATTTCTGGTCAGGCAATGTTTCGTGTAAGCTGATTCCTCTTTCTATATGGAATGCAACTTTTTATATATTATAGTAATATAGCTTTATGGACTTATGCAGATACAAAATAACATCAGAATAACAAAACACGAGCGGCAAGCCTGCGCCTGACAGGATTACAGCATGAAGCGTCCTCATCAATCGGTATTGTATTGTATATTGCAAAAATACTTTTGAAGCATCTCGAAAAACATAGCTAAATTCATCTCCAAACTTTGTATGTATTTGTCGTGGGCGTTTGCAAGACAAGAAGCCTTTAGGTGAGTCATTGGGAGCTAAACAGAAGAATGAACTGTTCGCAGCGTATGTTCCATGCCAACCACGTTTCTAACTGCAAAATGATCTGTGTAGAAAATCAATTGTATCGCTTTCGTGCATTCAATAACATGCGCGAGATAACAACAACTTGAATGAAGGCACAAAGTGCTTCTAACTGCAGTACATGTCAAAGTGTCGACGGCACGAGTGAATAAATGTTTCACCATTGGTAAGATCAGCCACAAGTACGGAAATTGGAATAAATGTATCATCTAAATGACCTTAGATTCTCTTTTTTTCCCGAATCGATTAATCGAAATCAAAGCATAGCTATGGACGGAGCTACAATACTGGCCATAAGTGTTGGGACAGTTTTGATAGGGTTATGTAAATAAGCCCCCACTCCCCCGGTCAATATTGAATCCTACTTGTTTGGTCACACACGCCTAGTGGCACCCAACATTAATTGGTGGGGAAGGGGGTGTTAGGGTGTTAGGAAAATGTATAGGCTTGACACCAAAGAAACCCCCATTTCATCACGTTACAAACTACGGAAATAAGGCCTTAATAAAGTGTTCATTTTCCATAAGTGTCCCAACGCATTTTGGCCAGCATTGTTGTTAAGAAGAAAAATAAAGCTGAAAAAGAACCACACCTTTAAAAGTTGTGTTAGGAAGAAATTGAAACGAGACTACATTATGACTACACCCAGTTATGTTTTACTGTATAAACTAACATTGGATAATGGGACTGTTTCAGTTCCTCGGGAACAAATAGGATTGGTTCAGTTCCTCGAATCGCAATGTCCAAGAATGGCGAGGGCGAAATGCGATCGGCCACAAAGCGGCCAGTGATTACGACTGTGGGAAATTAGCATAAATCAGTACCAAAAAGTGATGGGCATAGGCTATCGATACCTGTATCAGTGCTAGCATTACCGTCAATTCGGCTTGAAGTGGCTAAAAAGAACAAAAAATGGGTCATTTTGCCGAAAGGTAGGGTGGGGGATTACTGTATACATGGTCGCTGATCACAGCATATAGGATTTATCGATATAAAGTTCAAGTAATTCCCATTAGCAAATTTTAGGATTAAGCTTAATTTATGATCTATTTATTATTATTGATATATTATTTGATTAGTTTCAAGTTCGTAAGATTTTAAAAGGTATGGCTTATTATTTAAGCATCTCTAATGCATCTATTGTATCATAATAAGCGAAACCGTCACTTTGGCACATAACAACGTGAGACCTTTGGCCTACTTCTAAAACACATGGTATACAGTCAGTCTACTCTAAAGTACAAAGTACAGACGCGGACGCACACATTGTGCCGACTTTGAAGGCACGCATACCTGCAGCAGAGACGCAGCACTGCACACTGTTTACGCGCTGTATACGCGCGCACTTTGTACTTCAGAGTGGACAAACTGTAGCCCGTGTTATGTATTATTCTTGTTGGCCTTTCTTCCGTATTTTAGTTAGTGTGTGTTGGTAAATTGAAAAAGAAAATGTTTATTTGGTAACTTATAATTTGGGTGGCGATTACTCGCTGGATTTGTATGACCTCGGCCATGATATTTTTGCTTTTATGATTAATTATGAGATACAATAATTTTTTTACTCGCTAAATTACACATTCTCTGCTTTGTCTGAGAGCCTCACGCAAATCTTTTAAGGGTAGACGCTTGAATTATTGTTGTTATGTACGTTTTACAAAAGTGTTGTTGTTCCAGCCCTCTTAGCAACATAACTCAAGAACCACAAGACCTACAAAAGTATATATCTGTGATATTTGAATTCTTCTACACACTCGCTATGAAATGATCAATGCAATTTTTGCCAAAGCTCACTACCATTCTCAAGCTGCTGTGAACTACCAAAACTGCCCACCTCCAATCTTCCTGGTAATCTCCGCACAGTTACTAACCTTAAATTTATTTGCTTTCTGCAGGAAACTCAGTTTGCTTATCACATTATAAATGACACTTCAAAATATGGATGTCTTGTCATTATTCATCAAATCGAAGATATAGGGAGATTATGTTGATATCATCGATGATTGGTTGATACCATCGCAAAAGCTTGATCATGAAGGATTGTGTAAAATATATCATGGCTTACTGTCTAGGGCAAATGTTGTTCCAGCTGATTATGTCAAAGAAAAGGTTATTTGTGGAATGTCTAGGTTGTGCGCTCTTGAAGCAGCAAAAGTCCCTGATTTGTTGTTTAATGGTTTATGGAATGATGTGGGGCCGTAGTGGTCAGCTACAACCTGTAAAATGTGCTGAGGCTTATGGATCAACGTCTTAGCGTTGTGCTTGTGCGTAGCGCACTATAAATCTTTTTCTTTTTTTATCATATTTATTGTATTATTTCAATGAACACTATTACCTATAACAAGTCATTAGATGACTTCTCTTATGAACATGTTATTAAACACCTTGTCTTATATGTCCATTTAAATAATTTGCTACGGTAAATATATCATTAACTTTGGATTAAAGGGGCATTTCGTGATCCACAGCCTCATCCCCCCACTTTTCCCAAAAAAAGTTGAGATTTCTACACCACTGGATACCTCTGGCTACATAATGTTTATGTACCAAATATTTCTTGCAGATTAATTCGTTTAGCAAAAATATCGCCAAATTTGAATTTCGTTCTGGTGCACCAGAACGAAAATACAACACATTGTCTATGGAGCAGTGTTATACGCATAATCATGCATAACTCGCAAACGCAAAATCGGATTCAACTGAAATTTTGGAAATAAGCTTTTTTCGTGGATATCTACTGAGAAATGTCATAAAAAGAGGATGCTAGGATCACTAAATCCTCCTTTAAACTGCTTAATTATGCTTTTGAGACAATAACAGATTTCTTTAAAAACAAAGCGAACATAAGAGTCTTGTCTACGATTCTGCTCATGTCACCTAGAACTTACATCTCTACCTCAGCTGAATAAATTGAAACAAGAAATCTTAAAGGCAAAAATAACTTGACTGTTCCACTGCAAAAACACCCCTGGTCAAGGTCGTTGAGACCATGTTGACTCTCAGGTTCCGTATCACGCTAATGGCAAGTAGTTCGCGCTACGCACTTGCAATTTATATATCGTGATCGAGGGAATTTTGTCATTAATAGGTGGTTGAGGTTTAATATATATATAAGGTGTCCCGTTAAGATTTGTATCAATGAATCCTAATATATTTTACACTTAGCTATCCAATTCCTTTTCTTTACAAAAAAGAAGATTTAGGAGCTAAATAATATTTACAATATTTTTATCCTTTTCACTCTGCTTAACATTATGTTTGTTGTTGATTTTGATAAATGCATAGTTAGCTTCAAGTTCTCCCCAGTGGCGTACCTGAGGGGAGGGGGTGCAGGCGCGATTTGTCTTCTCAGCTTAAAGAGAAAATAAAAAAAGGAACTTACAATCAATTAAAATCAACAAAATACAATGATTTAAGAATTTGACTTATCCAGTAATCTTCTTGTTGTTTACAAAGGTCTGCTGCACTCAATGTTCCGCGGTTGACTCTCTGAAATAATATACAGTTCCAACTTTGCAATTCCACGGCAATATGAATCATTTGTTAATAACGACATCATAACGATGTTGCCTATCCTTCCTCACACCCTGGGGTGCACCGCTCAGTCCGACACGCCGCTAATCCGACAACACAAATTCCCTATACTTAGAGGTGCGTCAGTCCGAAAATGAGAAGCACGGCGCTAGTCCGAAAAAAAGCAAGCGCTAGTCCGAAAATGAAAACCACTGCACCGAATTTGGAAAACACTTCTTCAGTCCGACACTGCGCTAGTCCGAAACTGAAAACCATGGCGCTAGTCCGAAACTGAAAACTACAGCGCTAGTCCGAATTAGCTTACATATTATACACCGATCGACAGTCTCATCCAACACTTTCTCTATCAAAATTAAGGTTTTGGCATCAGAAGAAAGTTTATATTTTTCTTATTATCCCAGTGAAATTTAACGCCCGAAATATTTCTCTTTTATATGGTGTGAACAAAAACGTAGCGATTTGTGGTAAAATTTTGAAACATATTGTTTTAGTGATATGCCATAATCTAAGATAGAAAACAGAGCATGAAAAATCGGACCACGCCACTTTAACTTAATTAAAAAAGAAAAAGAAAAAAGAAACCCCCCCCAAAAAACAAAACAAAAAACAAACAAAACACATCAAGCCGGACGTAGCATAAGTAATCGGAACGTTTTTAAAACTGCCGTAGGAGTCAAATCACTTTTAAGCGATTTTAAGTAATCCCTTAAAAGTGCTACTGAAGGTATATTCTGTCCTAAATATTGTTAGGTGTATTATTTAATAAGTCTTTGAAGACGAGTTCAACAAATTTATATTAAAAATGTGTTTGTCATTAGGGTTACTGCATGTTTTACCGAACAAAATGATGTTAACTATTAACTACTAAGAAAGCTATTGAGTCTTCAACCTAAATTCGTGTTGCATTTGATACAAAACACAAACAACCCAATTCATATGTTTCACATTCTTGTCAAAGTAAGCGGGCATATTGCCTATATAAACCAATGAGACTTTAAGCCAAGTAATGTCATTCAAACTGTTTTAAAAGCATTATATAATTGAATAGGTTCATTAAGATCGGAAGGCTATATCAATCAATTGATGAGGCTCGTGTATTCCGATTCACGTAAATCTTCCCATACTGTCCCTATCTCGGCACACTGTATCGCGAGTTGATTAGATGTGACTGCACAGCTTTGCCCGAAGAGAACCAAATTTATCGACAATATTTCTTAAGGTTTCTTCATTACTTATACAATCAGTGTTATTATAGGTGCATCCCTTAGGAAGCTGTTAGCATTCATCCATAAAATATCCTTCAAATTTCCTGATTATTTAAAATTAAAAACAAAGCACATACGTGATTAAAACAGTCTTACACGGTATCGTTTTACTCAACACCTTGCATGTGTCTTCGGGATTACCACGCAAATGATTAAATTATCAAATTTTTATTGGTATTTTAAGACCTTTCTGGTTTCAAAACCAGACAATACCAAATTATTTGTAATTAGTTGAATTAAGTTTTATGTAAATTTCTGACGTAAACTGGTAGTCTATACGTTAATGGTTTGCCTATATCGATTTTGCTCCAAGTTCATCCAGAAATTAGTTACAGTAATGTCTTGAAAATCATTTTGAATAATACACTAAGCCAAAAAAGAAACTTATAATTTTTCACAAGGTCATATCTTAAAATACTGTCCACAGGATTGCCTCAATACTTCACTCTAAACATATGTCAGTAACCAAGTAGTTGTCCAACTGACACAACAGCAAAATGCACTGATATGGAACAGATTTCTGGACTACATTCACAGCATAATTGGCACCCAGCAAAAGAAATATGTGAGTATCGTTGAACAGATGATAATTTACAAAACGTTGCTGCTTCTGCTTTTCACGCACGTTCTTTAAGAAACACTATTCCACACTATTCCACTTACTGTTTGGGAATTATCATCTGTGCAAGGGCCTTCTACATATTCTCACAGATTTCTTTTGCTGGATGCCAATTATTGGAATGCTTGTTTTAAAATATCGTACTTCATTTCTTTAAATTGCATTCATATTTTCCCTCAGTACTGTAGAGAAACATTAATAAATACAATGTTATTTAAAACGAATCTGGAACATTATTACTTATGTAAAATGAGTACAACATGCATGACCTTGAAAAAAAATACTTTGCTCAAAGTGCTACGATACTCGAAATAAATCTCAATAATCACATTTTTATTATACTTCTACTAGGATATGTATTAGACAAGCCGCCGCTTTACCTTTAGTAAGACATCTAATATAATGCAAAAAATTCAAATTGTATTTCATATGGCGTCTGGATCGACTCAGAATTTATACGTTCACTGCATTTTAAGGTAACTAAAGTATCATTATGATACATGGTTAATTCTCAGTTGCCAATAAGGCATTTTAGATATAAGATAACATCTGCTGATGCTATTTTAAGGAATGTCATATATAACATGTAGTGTTTAATTATAAAGCCGTTCTTAGAAATGGAGACAACATAACACAGAAAGAAATTGGCAATGCTTCTGTATTGATTTTCAATATTGCTATCTTGCACGAGAAATCAATCGTGAATTATAGTATTGCCAGTTCATACGTGGACTAAATAGAAATAACTATGAAGCCCAGCAACTCCTGCCATTAAAGAGATTACGAAGAGGCGTTTACGCTACTATCACCTGGTCATACGGCTTACGTACGACGGCATTCACCCGTTCCAACATCTAATTCACGTTGTGATAATGTATTCTATTCAGCGTTGTATGGCGTTGTGGAGAAATATGCATTCCAGCACATCGGCTTGGTCTATTATCGTTATGAATACGGCAGAGTGCCGAATACGCAAAATTGCTGTTCTGAGTAAATGGCGTTTGAAAATCTTGGTACCATTCCATTGGTTCTTCTAATAATAATATTGAGAACATTCTTGAGCACTCATTTGAAATGTATATAATAGAAGTGAATGTGCACGAATTATTTGCAAATATGTGTTCTGAAACAATCGATGTCATCTCTCCAAACGGGTATTTACGACTATTCCGCTTCATGCTAAATCCAAAATGTCTCTACCGCTGCGCAAATAGTTGTATACGAGGTCGATTACGCATTCAACTACGTGTAAACCATAACACGCATTCTTGATTTGGTGCTTTTGTGTAGAAATTACTGGTTGTTCTAAGGCTGTAGACTTTAAATTTGATAAAATAAGTTATAAATAGTCGTCCCTGTAATAGTAAAAACTCAAGGATTTTAAAGCAGAAATAACGATGTTGGCCTATATTTTGCACAGTGACCTTGAATCGAATCGCTACATTCGTTGCATGAGAAACATTTTCTAATGTTTCTTGTGTCATTTTGGAACACCATACATAATTTGCTATCAACGGCAATGAAAGCGTTGTACGGGAATTCCACAAATGATCGGTTCAGAATAGATTTCACCATCTAGAGGGCATACTAACTTAAATTTAGTTTGGAATAGTGTAAAATCCCGTTGCAGTTCAAGTTTCACGATTCAACTAAAAATCGCAAAATCGCTATATTGTATCAATATCAAGTCATAGTCAATGTCAATAGATTACAAGTTATTTTGTTAAAGGCATCAGTTGAAAAGACTGTCCATGTACTATGAACTTTAAGATTGATCATCGTTATAGCTCGGTCCATTCTACGTGAACCAACAACGAAAGCTGGCAGGATTTAATAGAAGACAGCATGTGATCGAATATGAATACGGCACCTGATGGGCTGATGGCCATAACCAATCGGCACTCGTCAATGGTACCAATGACCTCCCTCAAATTAGGAACAACCCGTTTGTCTGAAGGGTCATTAGTCCGTAAAGTGTTCAAGATAAGGTTAAAGTTAGTGTTCTGGTTAGGTTAGGGTAAACAGTGTACTTCGGTTATATTTATAATTGCGCTTTTATAAATACGCACGTGACCCATGGGCACGACATACCAAGACCAGCAAGCGTGACCAAATCCTCATGCATTGACCACTATACAAAAAGGGATACGAACTCTGTAGATAAATATCATCAAATTTAAGTATTAATTGAATTGCAAAATTATTACACATTTTGAAATTTGTAATATATTATCAAAAACAACATTTTGAAAGTATTTGACGACGGAATAAAATATTCAACGACGGAAACGTTTACAATATAATCACAAAGTTGAACAAAATAGACAATTTTGCTGCACAGCAGTCTCATGTTGTTCCGCATTTGCATTCAAATGCATAGGAAGACCACTCGCTGTGTAGAAGGTCACTTCGAGACTTACTGTCTATAAGCTGTTACAACTGACATGGCAGCGCGGAGGTGGTCACGTGCGTATTTATAAAAGCGCATTTATAAATATAACCGAAGTACACTGGTAAAATTAGGTGCTAGGATTAGATTCAGGATAAGGTTTATGGTTAGGGTTAGGGTGAAGTTTAGAGTTAGCATTAGGGCTTGGTTTACCCTATTGTGTTGAGTTAAATCTGCCGAATTTGCCGGGTTTTATCAAGATTGAATACTGCTCTCCGTTTATGTACGCTATATTTCGAAAAGGCTAATGAAAGATGCAACAATGTTGATGACCAAATGAACGTTACATAATCATTTGACTGCTTATACTACTACTTACAGCAATATTGTTGCTTATGGGTAGACTTGGCAAGCCCAAATAAGTAGAATTTTTTTGACCACATGTATGCATTTGCATACGAGGAGTAAGTTATATCAATTTGTTATCGAATATCAAACTTTCCTGATGTATAGAAAGAATTAATAAAACACATATTATGAGATCATAAATGCAGGTGTAAATAGCATATCTAAAATAACGTGGAGATGATCGGTACCGTAATATTAGTATAAGCATGATAAGGTTAAACGCCCTGTGGAATTCAAAGGCATGTTCACAGAAATGTGTGTCTTTGATTTACCTTTATAAATTTTTAGAGTATCTCCGGAGAGTGCCTGTAGTAAATAATTCAACTATATGCGAGCTATCACATAGGCTAGGGTACCGGGTGAACCGTGTATATCATGTCCCACATGCCGAGTATATGCCTGCTTTAAGAAGCACACAAAGAGTATAGTGCTTTGAGACTGTATGTGGAGTCTTTGCAGATTTTAAAGGTGGGCAGTCCGTCTTTTGTATCCTTCATTGAGGCATATCACCAATACGCTTTGAGCCCGTTACATGTATGAAAGGTGCATTCGAAATGTAGTAATTTTAGTTAATCAATCTGATTCTGCAATCTGATCATTTGGGGATTTCTCCAGCGGTTTAGGTTAAATACCACTAATTATGTATTACACGGGTTTCAATGGGAAAATGGCTAATTTCGGGTGGAATGTTCTCATATTCAGAACTCTCACAGTTAAATGCCACTAATATCAGGTGAAACTATGTGATTTAGATGCCAAATGATCAAAAATTCAACATAGGTTGACCTGAGACTTTTCTTGTTTTAACGCACTGAACCGTAAACACCTTAAAATGACAGTGCGCCTTCGAAGCTGAAAGTTACAATATGGTAGGGCGAATATTTACTAAAAACCAAAGCCGTGCGTGTGAATTTTGGTACTAATACAACAAAAATGTCATATAATGAGAGAAAATGTACCATGCATTTTGAAGCATCAAACCCTAAAAAGTACTGTTTTGGCTATATAACTTGATCAATTTCAGCGATTTTAATGCAGTCTTTTCAGATGCCATGAAAACAAATAGTAACTTCGTCGTATTTCAATGTATCGCCCAGGCCTATTTAGTGGTATTTAACCTTTAGATACCGGTTGGATATAAAAAGCAAAACTGTGTATCGGGGGGCACTTCAATATGAAAGGGAAATAGGTCTAGGGCTGGCACTTTCACAGGAAGGGGCATTCTGTGAGAGCAAAACGTAACAAATAAGGGGTCATTGGGTAAGAACATGAGTTTTTGTATTCGGTGAGATCAAAATGTAAAAAATATGGGGTTATTGGTGAGAACATGACCTTTTTTGAATGGAATCTGTGGTTGAGAGCCAAAAATGAGCCACAGAGACCTCGAACATTGAATGTCTAGTTCTAAATGGCTTCAAATGTCTTTGTTTTTTCAAAATAAGTAACAAAATCAGTGATAAATGAAAGTTGCTGTTCAAATTGAAAAATGAGGGTCTTTGGGTGACAGATCAAATGGAAAAATAAGGGGTCTTCGAAGGACAGAGCATGTGTTCGTAAACAATGGGGTCTTTGGGTGACAGCGACGCTAAAAAAAGGAGGTCTTAACAGCCCTACATACGCGTCACCTCCACAGTGGGAGTACCCCCGGGTGTTTATCACAGTGCGGTTGGTACGATTCACTTCGTATACATGTTGAAATATTAAACATGATTAAATATTATTGATGGATAGCATATTGTTGATGGAAATTGTACAATGATGTTACGGAAATTGACACGCAATGTTAGCTACTAAACAAGTGATAGCAGGACTGTGTTTAATTTTTCAACACAGTTTTTGGAGTGCACCACAATGAGGCTTTACTGGGATTTTGAAAAAAGAGCTTTCATCACATATCAAACTCTTACTTTTGATTGGTGTAAATAGGGGATTTTGGATTTTGTACATTTTGTAATATGTAAGTTGTAATTGAGAAACCTAACCCTGCTACTGAATTCGACTCGAAACTATTTGTTTCATATTATAAAAATTCGTAAATATAAGTGGCTGCGCAATAATTTTTGAGAGGTCGAAAGGTGGAAAGAGTTTTCGGCTACAGTTTGTCCACTCTGAAGTACAAAGTGACAACGCGCACGTATACAGCGCGTAAACAGTGCGCAGTCATGCGTCTCTGCTGCATGTATGCGTGCCTTCAAAGTCGGCACAATGTGTGCGTCTGCGTCGCTACTGTAGTCAAGGGGGGGGGGACAAAATATTCATGGGGTACATTTTAAATAAAATGCTGTAAACAGGTAAGGATAATGTTCTAATATGCAAAATATACTACACTCGCTTTATACCCGTATTAGACATCTTAGACCATTAAAGTTTGCAAAGTGGGTTCCCAAAATTTGGCAAGTGCAACGAGAGGTGGAGCAACAATGTTTGATATGTCGCCGAGAGGGGTAAGCATTTTTGGCAGGCTATTTTGAGGAAATAGAGCAATATTGTGTTTGGTATAGGTTTGCCACCATACGGGTAATTATTATTTGATATATTGTTTATTTTGTTATGTGCCCCCATAATGTATTTTGTCATCAGACATTAGTTTTCAGTTGTTCTGATATTATTTTATTTCTATTTGTACATTTGTACATGGAATATTCTAGAAATTCAATAGAAAATGCTAATCAGTAAAGTGAACAAGAAATTCATATTTAGTTATATGTAGAAATTTCTGGAAAATTAAGTGATGGCGCTATTACAGTAACCATGTATACAGATTAATGATTATGCAATGCATAATATACATTCTTGGTCATTATGTACTTTGATGATTGTTTGCATCCAGAAACTATTAATTCTTTGGTGATCAAAGTATGAAAGATTAAACACGGACTTATTTGTACTCATTGAAAATGTGTCTTATTAAAATTTAGGTTGAATTTATTGATTGCATAATGTCAGAGCTGGTCTCCACTATACTGAGAGCAGGTCTCTTATTTTATCCCTTGAGAAAGAAAAGTCTTGTCTTTTCGAAACGTCGGGTTTTTAACTTTGTTTACCGGTATATGTCTTATGTTACTCCCCCATTGGATGTTGTGTCACATTTTCATACAATTGGTGTGTTAGGTGAAACGTCCTTGAAATCTTAACCGTTTTAGTAAAAATGCACCTAGCCAAAAGTGCATTGACCTTTGTCACGTTCCTGACCATAGCTCCCTAAAAAAAGGTCGCAGATATAGGACAAACTATAACTTTTTTGATTCCTTATGACCAGGGGAGTATTTGTATATACTTTTAAAAAGAATTGGGATAATTTAAAATTTTGACCCATGTTTGATTTTAATTGACTCCTACCAAAACCAAATTTGTTCAGTACCTTTCAGGCATGACAAAAAACACTTTCAAACCTTTATTCTAAGATTTGGTCACGAAACATTATCATTCTTCCTCTACTAGGTTGGGTGCTAGTGGGGGTGTGTTGGGGGTGCGATAGGATGGGTGTGAGAGAAAATCTATGCACGTGCTGTTGTTTATGAAGACTATGGTTGTTACATCATGTAAAGTGATCCGTAACCTGGAAAATCTACATTAGCAGCAGAATTGAACGGTGTTGCATTCGAATTAGATGCTATAGGACCATGTGTAGAATTCGAGGTGTTGTTCTGTGAGGATGTTGTAAAATCAAAAGGACAATTCTTAATTAACTTAGTGTTAATCAAAATGCGCTGTCTTTTGAAATGGATTGACAAACAAAACCCTTTCAACGAATGTCACAAATCTGTGATATACCAATTTTGCAATGAGACAATCATTCTTACAAAATAAATTTATCTTAAATTGTTTAAATATGTGAATTGAATGCTATATCAACACAACTGTGTTTTAATATTTGCTCTAGTTCCATTCGATTTGCATTCGAATCATTGCATACCATTAATCGATATGATTATGCATTATCATCAACAATATTGTCTTGGTCCAGTATTCTTATACCGATATAAAGCAATGTAGCACTTAACGGCGACGGTTTCAAATCCACTTTTTGTGTATTAGTATAGAAGAGAATTCAAGTGGAATCAAAACAAGATCAATTTCAAAAGAATATTTTACATACATTATTTACTCGATAAGGGTTGCTAATTCACTCTGCGTTTTTGTATCCTTGCCATTTATCTCTTTATTCATAGATATACTTTGTTCCTCTATTCATTTTACTTATTCATTTATTCAGCCATTATACTATTTTTAAAAATATATCAATTAATAGATTTTCCTTTTTGAATATTAGTAACACATGAATACTTTAACGATTACTTGTTGTGATACTTGTTTCAAAGCGATTTCCGTAAAGTGTTTCAATTATGTATGTATTCTTGCTTGTTCTCTTTCAAACTGTATCACATCTACCCAATGGCAAAATTATTTGTCATGATATTCCACCATATAAAAGTGCTCCGTTCCCTGTGTGTTGGTTAAATAGGTGAATCAATATTGACCGCGTACATCAGAAGAGACTTTTAGTCAAATCGCGCACCTGCCGTGCACCTGTAGACTACTGCTTTTCACGCATTCCAGACAAGTACCAGTCTCACTCCTGGTGACAGAGTTCGTTTAAGTCACTCTGAAAATTGACCTCATGTTGTGCAATGTCCTTGGAAGTGAGCTCCCAAGGTCGTGTTTCATCATACGGAGAGTGAGAAGTGTACAATACCAATCAATCAATGCTTTAAAATCTATACGGAATGAGTTCGGCAAATGAGACATGATACAGTAAATCACTTATAGTGTTTCCTCTGATCATAGGAACCGTTACAAAGTGATACGAAGGGCTCCAGAGTTGCTGTCAATAACAGGCCCAGGAATAATGGGTAAAGGGTGCTTACACAGCAACTAACCTTTCCGGGAGTGTGTAGTAGCATACAGTGTGTGATTGCTACTTTATTTGATTGCCCAAAACCTGTTTACCGTAACTTTATCAAATATAGTGTTCTGAGAGTAGCTATGCAACTTAGCGGGCGGGTTTACTTTCAACGGAAAATGCTAATTTCTGGAAAATTAAGCAGAGGCGCTCTATTTATACAGATTAATGATTCTGATTGGCTTGTGTTGAGGTAATAAGCTATATTTAGAAATGATGTAATATGCTGTAATATGCTATAATTAGTGGGTGAATATTCTAGAAGTAGCACTCGTCAAAATCCATCCAAATTTGTATGACAAATTACGTCAAATGTTTGAAGCAACAGGTATGCAAAATACCAGATCAGATCAGATCTAAGGATATCAGGTTCACAAAGTGCAATGGAAACTATGCTAAGTCAATTTGTATGTATGAGTTTAGGTGAATATTTCCATTTTTATTTTGGCTGTCATATGTAATTTGATGATTGTTTTAATGCAGAAGCTATTAATTGTTTGATGATCAAAGCATGAAAGATTAAACACGAGACTTATTTGTCCTCATTGAAAATGTGTCTTATTAAAATTTAGGTTGAATTTTTTAATTGAATAATGTCATTATATCAGTGCTTAACCGTGCATTCAATAAGAAAGCAGCAGCACAATTGGTGTGGGTGTGTTGGGTGAAACGTCCTCGGTAATCTTAACCCTCTTAGTAAAAATGCACCTAGCCAAAAGTGCATTGACCTTTGTCACGTTTCTGACCATAGCTCCCTAACCAAAGGTCGCAGATAGGAATAACTATAATTATTTTTGATTTCCTATGACCAGTGGAGTAATTTGGTATAATTTTAAAAGAATTGGGGTAATTTATAATTTTGACCCCAACCAAAAATGCCTGAAGGAAGCAGCCCAAGCCAAATTTGTTCGGTACCTTTCAGGCTTGACAAAAAACACTTTCAAACCTTTGTTCTAAGATTTGCGTGGTCACGAAATAATTAGCATTTTTCCTCTACTAGGTTAGGTGGTACTGGATATGTGTTGAAGGGGGTGAGGGTGCGTGAGGATGGGTGTCAGAGAAAATCTGTTCCAGTGCTGTTGTGTATCGAGACTATGGTTGTTACCTTCGTGCAAGGCGATCCGTAACCTGGAAAATCTACATTAATAACAGAATTGAACAACGTTGTGACATTTGAATTAGATGCTATAGGTCCGTGTGTGGAATGGGAGGTGTTGTTCTGTGAGCATGTTGTAAAATCAAAAGGACAATTCTTAATTAACTTAGTGTTAATCAAAATTCACTGTCTTTTCAAAATGGATCGACAAATAAAACCCTTTCAACGAATGTCAAAAATCTGTGATATACCAGTTTTACAATGAGACAATCATTCTGACAAAATAACTTTATCTTGAATTGTTTAAATATGTGAATTGAATGTTATATCAACATAACCGTGTTTCATTATTTGCTATCTTTCCATTCGAATTGCATTCGAATCATTGCATACCATTAATCGATTTGATTATGCATTATTATCAACAATATTGTCTTGGTCCAGTATTCGTATACCGATATAAAGCAATGTAGCACTTAACGGCGACAGTTTCAAATCCAAGGTATAGATGCGAATTCAAGTGGAATCAAAACAAGATCAATTTCAAAAGAATAATTTACATACATTATTTACTCGATAAGGGTGGTTAATTCATTCTGCGTTTTGCGTCTTTACCATTTATATCTCTATTCATAGATTTATTTATGAATGTTATTATCTGTTCTTTTATTCACTTAGCTTATTCATGTAATCAGCCATTATACAATTTTTAAAAATATTTTGAATATTAGTAACACATGAATACGTTATCGTTGTTTTGAAACTTGTTTGCAAAGCGATTTCCTTAAAGTGTTTCAATTATGTATGTATTCTTGCTTGTTCTCTTTCAAACTTTATCACATCTACCCATTGACAAAATTATTTGTCATGATATTTCACCATATATTGTGCTCCGTTCCCTGTGTGTTGGTTAAATAGGTGAATCAATATTGACCGCGTACATCAGAAGAGACTTTTAGTCAAATCGCGCACCTGCCGTGCACCTGTAGACTACTGCTTTTCACGCATTCCAGACAAGTACCAGTCTCACTCCTGGTGACAAAGTTCGTTTAAGTCACTCTGAAAATTGACCTCATGTTGTGCAATGTACAATTTATAGTACCTATAGTACCTATATTAGGGATAGAGGACTCTGTCCTTGGAAGTGATCTCCCAAGGTCGTGTTTCATCCTACGGAGAGTGAGAAGTATACAATACCAATCAATCAATGCTTTAAAATCTATACGGAATGAGTTCGGCAAATGAGACATGATACAGTAAATCACTTATAGTGTTTCCTCTGATCATAGGGACCGTTAACGAAGTGCTTCAGAGTTGCTGTCAATAATAGGCACAGGTATAATGGGTAAAGGGTGCTTACACAGCAACCAACCTTTCCGGGAGTGTGTAGTAGCATACAGTGTGTGGTTGCTACTTTATTTGATTGCCCAAAACCTGTTTACCGTACCTTTATCAAATATAGTGTTCTGAGAGTAGCTATGTAACTTACCTCAATCAGAAAAATGAGAAATGGGCGGGTTTACTTTCAACAAGTGCCTTCTGCACACACAATTTGGGTGATTTCAGGTCACTTCTCGAATAATTCAGTCTTTCAGACTTCTGAAATCATTAAATATAAAATGTCTATTTCAGCTGATTGAGGACAAATTGAGATAGCTCTCTGTACACAGTAAAGGACCTTAACGTCTCATCCGAAGGACCGAGTAGTCTCATAGTGTTCAATTTCAGATTCTCCAGCCTAAGTGCAATACGCCACCTCAAAATATTATTTCAATAACTAAAACGAGTTTTATTCATGAAATAATAAGTGTCATGAAAACCTTCCATCATTCTAAAATGAACGAAACTTAAATATTATTATTTTGATAACTAAAACTAGTTTTATTTATTAAAAATAAGTAACCGTCATGAAACCCCTTATTCTAAAATGAACGACACCTGACCTGTGTACAAATTCAGTTGCGCGCACCGCGTGTCGTATTACCCACTACACATACAAGTACAACACACTATGAAATCAAGTGCTTACGCTAAACCACAGTCACTGACGTATGACTAAGAATATATTATAAGCAACATTCATTTTTTAAGACTAAAAGCAAAAAAATGTCGTATTCCTTTAAGGTTACCGCCTTTGAAGTGTTACGTGAGCAATGCGATGATCTTTTTCATCACCTGTGTTTTAATTTGGCGTTATCTTTCAAATAAAGTTCAAATCTTTTAGTGGTTATAACATATTGAAGGAAAACTGATACATGTCATCGATAAAAATCGTACTATTATTTATATAGGAGTTGTTTTACTTTGTTGTGACAAAGTATTTTATTTCACAAAACAATCATCCGTGCCATATGCATCTCAGCAAATGAAATTGAATTTGTCACCTGATTTCAAAAATAGATTTGTTTATGAAAAACGGGTTAGTTGTCTTAGTTTCCGAGATAAGCTGCGTAGACATATGCAAGATTGTACAACAATGCCAAGAGCAAACTAAGTTGAGCATTATTTAAAGTGCTTTACTTATCCGTGTTAGCTCGAACATTGATAGCACACAATTTAATTAATCAGATGTGTTTAAAGTATCGTACAAAACACGCTTAACCTAAATATTCAGTTGTATGTGATTACTAAGAATGTCAGAATAGATTCAGCTATATACTTCCTTACGTAATTTAAGAAATCAATTTCATTCTCCAATATAGTATGTAGTGTTGATTTAGATATAAAACAAACCGAAAGAAGAATGGCTTCAATGTGGCTCGAAAATGAACGAAACTTAAATATTATTATTTTGATAACTAAAAACTAGTTTTATTTATTAAAAATAAGTAACCGTCATGAAACCCCCCTTATTCTAAAATGAACGACACCTGTCTATAAATTCAGTTGCGCGCACCACGTGTCGTATTACCCACTACACATACAAGTACAACACACTATGAAATCAAGTGCGTAAGCTAAACCACAGTCACAGACTAAGAATATTTTGTAAGCAACATTCATTTTTTTTTTTTACGCAAAAAAATACCGTATTCCTTTAAGGTTACCGCCTTTGAAGTGTTACGTGAGCAATGCGATGATCTTTTTCATCACATGTGTTTTAATTTGGCGTTATCTTTCAAATAAAGTTCAATCTTTTAGTGGTTATAACATATTGAAGGAAACCTGATACATGTCATCAATAAAAATCGTACTATTATTTATATAGGAGTTGTTTTACTTTGTTGTGACAAAGTATTTTATTTCTAAAACAATCATCCTTGCCATATGCATCTCGGCAAATGAAATTGAATTTGTCACCTGATTTCAAAAATAGATTTGTTTAAGAAAAAACGGGTTAGTTGTCTTAGTTTCCGAGATAAGCTGCGTAGACATATGCAAGATTGTACAACAATGCCAAGAGCAAACTAAGTTGAGCATTATTTAAAGTGTTTTATGTAACCGTGTTAGCTCAAACATTGATAGCACACAATTTAATTAATCAGATGTGTTTAAAGTATCGTACAAAACACGCTTAACCTAAATATTCAGTTGTATGTGATTACTAAGAATGTCAGAATAGATTCAGCTATATACTTCCTTACGTAATTTATGAAATCGATTTCATTCGCCAATATAGTATGTAGTGTTGATTTAGATATAAAACAAACCGAAAGAAGAATGGCTTCAATGTGGCTCATTGCTCTTATTTCGTAATGAAAGACATGAGAAGAATAAATAATTCTCTGGGGATTGTGTTTGCTGACAACGTGTGCTTACAGCTATTATGGCGAGCAAATATGGACTTGTTTCTCAAACCTCTAGATAACCTCCCGATACGTGCCATTTGAAACACTACTGAGGCTATACCAGTCCTACAAAGCAATATCATGACAATGGATCCATGTCATTTATTTCTGATTTAATGAAATAAAGTGAATAAAAGTCTCAATGCACATAAATAGATAACGCAAATTCCTTACTTCATATTATATATAATAAATTTTTTTAATAAATTAACCATAAATCTGATTTACTTAGCGCCAAATACGCCTGTAATTAGTTAATCAACTTAAGTCCTAGGCCATGGAGGATATTGTAAATTTTCAGCTACGTGACTGTCTGAAAGAGATTCATCTGTCAGCGAGGACAGTTAATGAAGATCGTGTTAACAAAACCCATTGTCAGACAGTGCCTTATTGCTTTATTTCGTTTTACTTGAGCAACATTTTAGTTAATCAGCTTAAAAGATGATCTGGTTTTAGTGGTTAATAAAAAGGAATCCCACGTTCATAAATTTGTAACAAAGGAATAAATTGCTTTTGTATTAAAGTTATTTACACAATGATTTGTCTGTCAATGATAGGAAATTGATTCGCAATATTTCAATCATCAACGATATTTTGTTTCAATATTAAGTGAAGAATCCTGACAGGTATTAAAAGTGTGGAAATCCCCTGCGGTATGTTGTTCCTGTTATTATTATGGATATACGCGACATATTGTTTGTCGCAATAGTACTATCATAAAGAGTAATTAAAAGTATGGAGAAAACTAAGCACGAAACAGATTTTTCCGTATTGCACTGCTTAAGCCAGTTAATAATCAGTGAAAGATATATTTCAAGATGTTTTAATTAAATGTACATGATGTGCAATTTAAAAGTTATGTTTATAAAATTATTTTTATTGTTTGTACATCAACACGTAGCAATATCGTCGGAGTTAAAGTCGTTATTGGATATATTCTGACAACATTGCGAGAAATAAATGAAATCAATATTCGGTAAATTCTGACAAAATCACGAAAAATATTAGAATGGAAAATTAGAACGAAACGTTTTGAGCAATTTACAAATGGGCATTTTTACAAGCGAAGTGAACTTTAATGTTATTCATGATCTTAAATTGAAAAAATGAGTAATTATAATTATATAGGTTTATTTTCTAGAACAATAAAATCAAAGGTTAAGAATGTGAAAGCAAGGCAAGAAGTTTCATGTGAAATAGAAACAATTTTGATTAACTCGATTTCTAAAACAATTGGTAATAATGTGGTAAGACAACGTAAGCGACCGTAAAACAACACATACATAGCAGCAATTTGATAGCGTCAAAACTTTTACAAGCAGTAACTTACCTCCTTCACAAAGTGGGTCCAAATTGATAGACCAATTCCAATGTAATTTGTATTCAAACACTTTCTATATAGTTCTATTAAGACGACAGAGTTTAAACGAGGCCGCGGTGTATAGCTTTTAAGATACAGAATGGGTTCACATTTCTCAGTCGCAGATAGACTAAATGATGATATCAGTTCACTACTCAGGATCAGGCAAAGGAAGTCTACTAGATCATAGCCAAATGTGTGGTAATCAGTCACGGTGCTAAACCTCAGCGAACCAGTGATCGCTCTTACCAGTAGTGAGCAAATAAATATATCGCAATACGTCTTCTTGGAGCAAATACGGAGTAGATAACATCACGATGAGCGTCGATGGCTCAACTGAGTGAATCTGGCTTTTTTTAAAGTAACGTACACGTAGCGCCGCAGAAGGCGTAAAACAGGTTCTAGTACACTACAGTATAGCAGAATGACAATAACCAACTTGGACTTGACATCAAGCGTTTGGACATTGATTTGATGTTCACATTCAAATTTGTGTGATGGAACCCATTATTATATGGCTGGAACTAAATGCATTCTTTTTTCCTCAAAAGATTTTTTTACAGTTTCAGCTGATTGTTTATAACTTTAAAAAAATATTAGGTTATTATAATTTATGTACATATTTTTCTTCATTGTGGTTAGTAAATGTTTATTCGTAATCGGGGTTAGCAAGGGGCGAATATTTTGGTGAAATTGGGACGGATGGAATGGAAATTAATATTAAATCTGCCCTTTTTACATAATGTTTGCTCATCAAACTGGCACACATTTCCCAATGACGAGGTTTTGATCCCTAGGATTGTTTCTTTACGCGGCTGATTGCCTTTAAAAATTAAATTCATGAGCACCGAATTTTGTATTTTCTAACCTTTTCTAATCGTTTTCACTTTCACTATTTTTAAAGTTCAGAAAAAACCCACCGGGAGAAGAGCCTCGATTTCAAACCTGATATTCTATTAATTTGTAGTTGAGTACAGGTTAACATTCGGTCGTCTCGCACGTGTTTCAAATATCAGCGTGCTTAAGTTGCATGTTGTAAACTATGTGATTTCTGTTACATTGCTCGTGAATGAGGCTCAAATTATCACCACTTGAGTTAAGGTGAACAGTCGCTTTGTACATCTTTATACATTGTGAGCGCAATCAAAAACATGTTTAATTTCTTGGGAGTGTAAAATGTAAATTACGTTATTGATCAATATCTTTATCAAACAGGTAGAAGCCACTTTGTGATACCTGCATTAAACTTTAAAGAATATTAATCGAACTGATAAGAAATTGAAGAATTAATAATCATATGAGTAGCTCAACTCCCAACAATGTCTCAGAAATCAAATCACTTAGCCATTCTTTCATTTCAATGGCGCAATCCATATCCTATCAACCGGAAATGAAGGATATTAAAAATGTTACAAGTAGCATGACAACAAGTAATGTAAAACCAGGTCAATGCTTTAATAAACTTATATTTACAAAACAAACAGGTATAATTTTACAAATCATTGGAAGTGATTCTTACACCGAGTATATCATTTCCTCAATAAGATTGAAATATTTACGAAATACTGTAATTCTTTATATGAAATATGATATGAAGATAAACTCGGGATTTTGTGATACATACAGTCAGTTCAAGGTAGCAGTTAACGAATCATGATCATACAGACAAAGTGAATGTCGTTTTTGAATATCAAGGTAACCATAATAACCGCAAGGACGTTTTCTTTCATTTGAGATATCGGTGACGGCAAATGACGCAGTAATAACCAATTTATGAAACAAACACCGATATAAGGTACAGATTGGTTTATACACACGACAATAACCTTATTCAATCATGTTGAGTGCAGCGGACAATGGGACTTGCTACTGTAAACTTTGACGGAAAATAACAATTGCAATAATCACATATCTGAATGTACCAATATTATTGGTACTACGTTGAAGTTGACTTGATGTCTGCAATGCACCCGTTACCGTCATTTCGGAGAGACTACACGTCGCTATCCTTATACGGATGTTAACATTTAAAGTTGATAGTGATTGGCAGACGGCAACATGCCAATAGCGCCATTGCCACTTGCAACTTGGTGGAACGTAGGTGAGTTAAATTTCGCGCTCAAAACTAAAACTGAACATCTTTTTCCAACAAATTATCGCTTATCTTAATCTTTGTAATTTCTTTTTTTTATTTTGAAATATCCCAGATGCCTTGTGTAAAGGGTTTTAGAATTTTAAAATTAAAATTAGTCCAACAAATGCATATAAATAGGTTTAACGCATAACGAAAAATAATATATATTTTTGCACATAGAAATGATTTTTGAACAAGCTTAAAAGTAGGCTACAATTGTTTACTTTGTTTGTAAGACCTTGTAAGACTACATAATCCCAAGGCGAGTCGTACTCGTTATTTCCCATAATTTCAATAATTTTTTTTTTCAATGTAATTTCAATAAATGTTGCTTTTCATTACTTGATTTGATACGATTTTTAATTACAATAATATAAAGTAGTATTTACTTTACGATGTCTTTCGTCCATTTACAGATTTACAAAATACGTACCCTTATTATGCTTACCGATGCCGTCGGTAGATCACGTCAATAATACAAATATAGTGAAGCATTGTAGGAGTAATGAGATCTCCTTTATCACCCTTTCACTATCTATTGAATGAACATCTTTGAAAAAGATCTCAATCACACGAACAATGGCCAATCTGATGCTCTCTTTCACTGATAGCAAAGACACTGAGTATCCCCTGGTCACGTATGTATCAATGACATTCATTTAAAACAGTCTCTATGCCTATCATATCCGATGATTTCTTTTTTGGCGCACATCTGAAAAAATATAGGAACGTTTGAGACACGAGATAGGTCGGATGTTAAAAGCATTTGGTATTCAGGAATGTATATATTACCAACGGTTTTCCTCTTCCCAGCTTTTAATACATTGCCTAATATCATGATAAAAAGCTTGTAATATTGTAATATTGAGAACAAACATCAGCTCCATGAACGACCTAAGGCTAGCTGGCCAGCATAAATCAGCAACGGAATGATAGCACATCATAATTATGATGAAGCAGACGACACTACTCAATCCCATGCTGGAGTGAACGAGCAATGACGAGGTTGATCAAAGTTGCAAAAAGCAGCAAAAAAGCAGTTTGTGATACTTATTCTATTCCATCCATGCCCACATTTTGTGCAAGAGAGTGCCTCTTTGAAGTTTAACCACTGAAAGCTTGTACCTAAAGGCAACAGATAATGATCATTTCCCTTTTTATGGTCCACCCTATAAAGTTGTTCGTTCTCTCATTGGCACATACCTCATGGCTGAATTCAAGAGCTTATGAATCCCAATTGTTGTTCTAATTCACGGGGCCACGACTCGAGTGTTTGAATCTGCAATGGAACCTTTCTTGCCCTCGACAGTTGTTGTTTTCATAATATAAATAGAACGGTAAAGAAAAGCGTCTTGAGTGTTTGGGTGAAATCAAAATTTTACATGTCGTTCAATTTATTGAATTTATTCCAACCCTTGTAAAAAATTGCAAAGCGAATATCATCAGATGATGGTAAACTTGCACTACGGCTTTTTATAGACTACCGTATACAGGCTGTATCAAAATGATTGGTACCCATCTGTTTTGATGGTTATTGAAAAGCCGGCGTCTTCCAAATACAGCATTTGGTTCTCTTGAAATGACCAGAATGTATAGTTTTATAACCTCTCATAACATTAATCAACAAATTAAGTGGATATTATGTTGTATTTCGGCATGGCAGCCTAGTCCATAATCATAGGAAACTAGGGTACCAATCATTTTGATACAGCCTGTATATCCTATTATTCCAAACGGCGATGTGAATGTGTAACATTGGCGTCCCTTTAAACAATTTGAGAGCTAGTTTCTTGTTAAGTTATGTGATAGCAAAATCATCACGATAGTTCATAATAAATTAATAAAACAAGAATGATATTTATTGCTTTGTTTTCAAAAGGCACATGATTTTTAAAGGCACCCACCTGCGGTCCAAACTCCAAGCAAAGAAAAAACATATCTAATCCTCGTTTTACGGAAGGGGCAAGGGTTGTACCAACTATCCTAATGTTTTTCATTCGGCTTACTAAAACACTCATATTTACACTCAAATGATTGAAGCCCATCTTAGACCCATCGTGTGCCCTCATGTTAGTGATACAAATTCAAACCATCACCTTACCCAAGGCCGACCATTAGAAATAGGGCTAGGAAGCACACCATAATGTGTCTACAATAAAATCCACGGTTTTAATCTTGCTCTTCTAAAATTTGTGCTAAGGGATATGGAATTTTAACGTGGTAGTAGCATAGACATTTGCTTCCATATCTAACAGAAATCCGGAATTGTTTGTGGAATTTTTATCCGAAAATCAATTGAGGTCTATACTTTTCTTCATGCATCAAATTTGCGAGGGCATGCTCACATTATGACGTAACAGCGACATTATGTGGAGAATAAATGTGGTACTTATTTTGGATAGAAGAGATAACATTATATTATGACTTTTAATAAGGGGTTTAATATAGACTAAAGCGCGCTTCAGACTCCGAGTATTGTACGTACAATATTGTATGTACAATATGTACGTTATTTAATCTATTGCCATTCTATTTCTAGTAATGTTTAAGTTCTAACGAATGTTTGATGACGAAAAATCGATAATATGTTACATACAATATCTAGCAGAAATATATTATCGATTTTTCGTCATCAAACATTCGTTAGAACTTAAACATTACTGGAAATAGAATGGAAATAGATTAAATAACGTATATATATTACATACAATATTGTACGTACAATAAAAAGTCTGAATACTGCTTAATAGGGCTTACAACTATCCCCTCCTTTGTAAATCGTGTTACAAAATTTGGCTCAATAGAATAAAAGTACGAATAATACGGTTTCCAATTAGCAGACGTCTTTTTTTTAATTACAAGTCTTCATTTGTGTTAATTCTTGACATGTGTTAGTAATGAAGAGGGATAAAATATAAGATAATAGTGAAATGAACACGTTCGAAAAATTAATCAAAATAATGCACGACCGCGATCCCATAATAGCGCGAAGCGGTCTATTATTAAATCACATTTTAAAACAGAGCCTGTGCCAGATCAATTCCCGAGGACCTACAGATGTAGGTCCAGATACCTTATTATGAACACGTCCATCTTGGAATAATCGCGGAGCTATTTAACAATATATCCGATAAAATAATGATATCAGAAAAAACTGGGATACAACAACACTTATCACATGTATACAGCTAGCTAATAAAACGTGTTTTACCATGTTTACAGCCAATTTTAACAAAGTGAAGCTGATGGGCTACAATAGCGCGTTACCCTGAAAATTAAGAGTTTAGTTTCAGTGATCTTTAAAGAAATGTTATGGAATTTTCAGGCGGAGTATGTCAACACTTTACGTGTTATTCAGCGAGAAAGTTGAGAAAGTAAAGCATTTTTTAAATTAATTAAAATAACAAGGTTCTCTTTGGTTCAATGATATCAAGAATGAAATATTGTCATAATTATCTTAATCAAATTTGTTTTAATTAAATCCCCATTGCTTCTTAAAATCAGATATAATTTTATCATCGAACGGTATATCAAATTTTGTCATAATCGCTGAAAAGAGAATATGAAAATTGTGCGATTACGAGGAAACGGATTATGTAACCGCCACAGTTGTTATCAGCCAATTGAATTATCAATTGAAGTGCGAATAAAGATATAATGAGCGTAAAATGTTCTAGATTTGAAATACTCTTTGATAAGAAAGTAGTGCAAATTCGATGAGGCTAATCGGATGGGTGATATAATTCCTATGAGAATGGAATCATAATGACATAGCTATGATTGCCCAGGATTGACTGAATTGCTTCTACAGTACTTCTAGCCAAAAGGCATATTATTGATTTACCTGGATTTTAATTCCGTGTATTTACAGGTTTAATTGTCAAAAGAAGTACTTTTAAATACACAAAATAACTCTTGAACAAATTATTATGTTTTTGTTATTAATATAAATATGATATTAATTTAATTAATCAGTCATTAGTTATGATAATAACGCAATACGTGCGTAAAAATTTTAGCACTTATTTGATATTTGATTCGTTATATAATCTTATAAACATTTTAAACAAATGGATTGAGAAAAACTCTTGCCATGTATGATATATGCAAGTACATTCTAGTAGAACAATTCAAAGAATTTGCATTTGTTAGATCAAATACGATATTAATATTTTTGACCCAGATCGAACCACGAGATGTATGACAAAATACACAACAAGTAAACGATCCCGATTGACGGGAGTTCTCTGGTTTCTAGTAGATAAATTTCCATAGCACATGCGAGACAGTTTTCAGCATTTTCCTGTAAAGCATGAATTATTTATGTATGCAATTCAATCACACATCGAGTATTAGTTTCCGAGATAGCAATATGGCTGAGTACCTATTTGTTCTGGTTTAACTCCGACTGCAGACACCATACAACCTCAATCTTGTTAATATGATAAGAGATTACATGGCAGCCATTTCATTGCTGTTATTGTTCGATTGTTATTCAGCTCACATAGCTAAACATGATTGTTCCTCATTATAACACTAGTTCTGGTACCCTAGGAAAGAAAAATCCCCGAGTATTAAAGCAGCCATCCACTTTTTGCTATCTATGATAACACTTGTGAATTGCAAAATATACTGTGAGTGTAGTTACCATTGTACCAAGGACACGGATTTGGAATTTGCACTATTATTGCGGTGTCGAAATAAATGTTATGAACAATAAAGTCTCATTAACTGTTAACTTCATGCCGTGGAAACCGTTATGAAAAGGTCTTTTGGTGAGATTTTACGCTAGATTTTAAGCAATTTAAATCACAATAATACATAGTAAATGTACAAGTGGCATATATGGTAAAGGTATACAAGCATATTAACCAAATAATTCTTCCTTACCACAACAAACAATGACGCGATCGTTGCTGGGTGGTTAATCGGGGAGTATTATTTTACTGGTTCAGATTTGCACATGTTAGAACATAAGTCTGTTCGTCCTATATATGGCCAAACTTTTCGAATAATAAAAGCAGCACATTGTGTGGTCCCGGGTGTGTGCTATCATATTCAGCACTCCGTTTACGTGACCCTTTAAAGAGGGAAAGTAAATGTTATCTCTAACGCACCGTTCAAAGGAATCTTCCTATTCTCCAAGGAATCACGATAAAAGTGGATTAAAACATCGAGGACTTCGAACATAAAATCTCGGAGGTTACCCATGAAATTGCTGTACCTAAATCGACATTGGCAAAAAAACATCGAGGACTTTGTGAACATATAATCTCGGAGGTTACCCATGAAATGGTTGCGTCGACAATGGCAAAATATGTATGCGCAATATGCACTATAATTTTTGTGACTGTATAATTAATTGCTATAAGATTGTGTGTGGTACAGTTGATATTGGATTAAGTACATAACCACCGACATATCAATATCGATCTCTTTACAGGCCTGGTAATTCTGCTGATAATAACATTATTACGGATGCCAGAAATCACCGAACATTGTTTGACTTTTTAAGCAGGATAATATAAATGTGAATACGCACTTCTTCTTCTTATCGTACCCACACATGCTAGATAATGTGTTTCAGCCAGAGCTGGGCACAACTCTTAGCAATAAAATTTGTTCATTACAAGGTCCTCAGCTTTGCATTCTTGTTCCAATAGAAGACATCGCAATAATTATGTGCTCCATGATTTGTGGCTCAAACCAAAATATCGGCCAGTACCAGCTCTAAGTCTGTTGAGGTATTCCCATTCAGCCCAGTTTGAGTCGGCACCAGGGGAGAGTTTGGCAATAATAAAAGTAATTGGTATCTAACTCTACATTTTCACAAGTCTAGGCGCAGTTTGCACTATGATTATATTATTTCGGATGGTTTTTCGAAACACAGCAGCTTTCCAAATCATCTTTGCCCATATGAAAATGAAAAGGTACTCGATACACCCGAGTACACAGATTTTCCAAGCACAGCGAGTCTAGCCGCTACACAGTCTGTGTATATACTACGTGGTTGAGTGCATAGCATCATAAGAGCTGTGTAAGATCTAGCTGTAAACTAATGGAAAATATGGCACATGTGATTGGTTTTTATCAAAATCCAGAATGTTCCCTTCATCCAATCAGAAACGTTTTTATATCAAACGAAAGCTAACACTTCCCGCTAAAAATACTCCTTTTCATTCCGTCAACAGATGACGCAATATTTAATGTTTATAGCAACGCGAATGTGAAAAAGCTGTTGAAAACGACATATTCAAGCACACTTTTTGACCAAGATGTAGGTTTTAAGAGTCAAAACTTCAAGTGTTCCTTACAATATTTTTCAAATTTTATGTCATTAAATGTCCATAAACTGGCCTCATATCAATGAGCAATGGCCAATTCTTGTGCAAAAAGTTACAATTTCCGCCTATTTTGAGAAAATGGCAGTACATCATAATGATGAAGCGGACGGCAGCACTCAAACCCATGTTGTACTGAACGACAAAGTTGCGCTAAAATCACACTACATTATAGGCCTGTATATTATCTGTACATACATAACACTACCTCTTTACACTTCTTGTGAATTTGACTCGCAAAATATCTTACACATCTTCAACTTGATTTGACAACTTTACTGTTTCCAAGTGATGGGGGTGATGGTATTTTTCTCGAGATATAAATATATATAAAACCTGCCATGCCTTCAATCACAGCCTTTTAAAAAGTAGCTTTGGCTCGATAATCACAATATAGATAATATGACAAAGATTGCGAGCAGGAAAAAAGAAAAACATGGACTTATTCTATTCCACATGTTCCATGCATGCCCACAATTTGTGCAAGAGAGTGCCTCTGTGAGGTCTAACCACTAAAAGCAACATATAATGAGCATTCCCCCTTTTATAAAGTTGCTAGTTCTCTCATTGGAACATACCTCATGGCTGAATACAAGAGCTTATGAATATAATTGTTGTTCTAATTCACGAGTCGCAACTCAAGTGCTTGAATTTTATATGTCATTCAAGACCAGACATCCAGATGGCAAAATTGCACTTACGGCTTTTTATAGACCCTTATATATCCTGTTAGTAACTTATGCTCGATGTGAACTTATATCATATTTTAAAAATCCGTGCATGAGAACGAGCACGTGAAGGGTGACTAGCTGACTCCTTAGACTGTGGGTGATACGGAAAAGCTTATAGCATTATTCAGGATATAAACGGCGCCGTGAATGTATAACAATGGGGGCTCCTATAAACAATACGTTTGAATTTTTCGTTGGGAGTAATACTATGAAACGATTACTAGTTTCTTGTATTAATAAACAATTGTTAAGTTATGGGATAGCAAAAGCATTTTCAGAGGCACGTATAGAGTCCGATGCAAATACATAGTAGTCGTTAAAACCCTTGGCGTGCTCACATTATGACGTAATAGCGGCATAACGTAGATAATTGTGGTACTTATTTTAGTATAACTGGATAAAAGAGATCTACAGCTATACATTGGCAGCAAATGTAATTGGAAAGTACACATTTTGGCTCAGTAGGAAGAGGATTAAAAGTACGAATAACACGATTTCTAATCAGCAGATGTTTCTTATAGTAACCGCTGCAACATAACCTAGATAAGTGGGGACATAATCCTTGACATGTGTAGCTGAATCAATTATGACGCCTTCAGTAAAACATAATCGTTTCAAATATGTGAAAGTAAAATCAACACGTTGGAAATATTAAACAATATAATGAAGGACCGCGATGTCCGTAATTGCCCGGGCCCCTATTAAATCATTTATACTCAAAACAGAGCCTGTGCTAGATCTATTCCCAGGGACCTACTGGTGTCAATTCAGATACCTTATTATGGACACGTGTGGATACGTCCATCTTGAAATAATCGTGGAGATAATTAACAGAATCGTTCGAACTGATACTCTAATATCAAAAAACAGAAAAAAGCAACAAAAAACAAAAAAACTAAACAAAAACAAAAAACCCGACCATGTGTATCAGGCTTCTGCATAAAACAACAGTTGGCTAAACCAATGTGTTCTTACCATGTTTACCTTCAGTTTTAACAATGTTCACTTGATGGGCTATCATACCGCGTTATCTCGAAATGTTAGAGCTTAGTTTCAGTGATCTTTGATAAAATGAAATAAAATTACGGAATTTCCATGGCAAAGTATGCCGTCAACACCTAACTAGACTTCTCCTTAGTCCACTTGCCCATTTTGCATACTCTGGCTATTACATTTAAGCATAGACTCTGATTTGTATTAGTTTGTGTGCAATTGATAGATTTTCACATCTGATCTTTTCAGTCACCGTACTCCTTCTGTTTGTTAGCTTCCCAAGTGGATTTTTTACTCGGGCTTTCGCAAATAAACTGGTAGATTCCAGAATTGTTCAGTATTAAAGTGAGCCATTATGCAAGATATGTTACATTCAATAACATAAGTATACTTTACTTTTACTGTCACTAATTATATAAACTCTTTATGACCATTTTACTATTAACTATAATACACATTAGTATAATTTTGAGTTCTAACAGGATGCGTTCATCTAATATATACAACATACAACAATATTAATCACATGTATACAGCTAGCTAAACCAATATGTTTTACCATGTTTTACCAAATTTAATAAAGTGAACCTGATGGGCTTACCATACTAATACCCTTACATTTTAGTTTCAGTGATCTTTAATAAAATGTTACAGATTTTTTCTGGCGGATCCGAGTATGTCGTCAACACTAGACCTGTTTCGATACATCCACGATTGTTATTCAGCGAGAAAGTTGAGGAAGTAAAGCATTTTTTAAATTAATTAAAATAACAAGGTTCTCTTTTTTTAAATGATATCAAGATAATTTTCTTAATCAAATTTGTTTTAATTAAATCTCAATTGCTTCTTAAAATCAGATATGATTTTGTCATCGAACGGTATATCAAATTTTGTCATAATCGCTGAAAAGGGAATATGCAAATTTTATGATTACGAGGAAACGGATTATGTAACCGCCACAGTTGTTACCCGCCAATTGAATTATCAATTGAAGTGTTTGAGAATAAAGATATAATGAGCGTAAAATGTTCTAGATTTGAAATACTCTTTGATAAGAAAGTAGTGCGAATTCAATGACGCTAATTGGATGGGTGACACAATTCCTATGAGAATGGAATCATAATGACATAGCTATGATTGCCCAGGATTGACTGAATTGCTTCTACAGTACTTCTAGCCAAAAGGCATATTATTGATTTACTTGGATTTTAATTCCTGCGTGTATTTACAGGTTTAATTGTCAAAAGAAGTACTTTTAAATACACAAAATAACTCTTGAGCAAATTATTATGTTTAGATTATTAATATAAATATGATATTAATTTAATTAATTAGTCATTAGTTATGATAATAACGCAATACGTGCGTAAAAATTTTAACACTTATTTGATATTTGATTCGTTCTATAATCTATATATAAACATTTTAAACAAATGGATTGAGAAAAACTCTTGCCAAGTATGATATATGCAAGTACATTCTAGTAGAACAATTCAAAGAATTTGCATTTGTTAAATCAAATACGATATTAATATATCGAACCAGATCGAACCACGAGATGTATGACAAAATACACAACAAGTAAACGATCCCGATTGGCGGGAGTTCTCTGGTTTCTGGCAGACAAATTTCCATAGCACATGCGAGACAGTTTTTAGCATTTTCCTGTAAAGCATGAATTATTTATGTATGCAATTCAATCACACATCAAGTATTAGTTTCCGAGATAGCAATATGGCTGAGTACCTATTTGTTCGGGTTTAATTCTGACTGCAGACACCATACAACCTCAATCTTGTTAATATGATTGAGAGATTACATGGCAGCCATTTCATTGCTGTTATTGTACGATTGTTATTCAGCTCACATAGCTAAACATGATTGTTCCTCATATAACACTAGTTCTGGTACCCTAGGAAAGAAAAATCCCCGAGTATTAAAGCAGCCTTTCGCTTTTTGCTATCTATGATAACACTTGTGAATTGCAAAATATACTGTGAGTGTAGTTGCCATTGTACCAAGGACACGGATTTGAAAATGTCACGATTATTGCGATGTCAAAATAAATGTTATGAACAATAAAGTCTCATTAACTTTTAACTTCATGCCGTGAAAACTGTTCGTTTGGTGATGTTTTAAACTAGATTTTTAGCAATTTAATCACTATAACACATAGTTAGTAAATGTACAAATGACATATATGGTAAAGGTATACAAGCATATTAACCAAATAATTCTTCCTTACCACAACAAGCAATGAAGCGATCGTTGCTGGGTGGTTAATCGGGGAGTATTATTTTACAGGTTCAGATTTGCATATATTGGAACATAAGTCTGTTCGTCCTACATATGGCCGCACTTTTCGAATAATAAAAGCAGCACATTGTGTGGTCCCGGGTGTATGGTATCATATTCAGCACTCCGTTTACTTGACCCTTTAAAGAGGGAAAGTAAATGTTATCGCTAACGCACCATTCATTGGAATCTTCCTATTCTCCAAGGAATCACGATAAAAGTGGATTAAAACATCGATGACTTTGAACATAAAATCTCGGAGGTTACCCATGAAATTGCTGTACCTAAATCGACATTGGCAAAATATGTATGCGCAATCTGCACTATAATTTTGTAGACACGGATAGAAAAAATCATGCTAAAAATAAATTTTCTTATATCTTGTTATATCTTCCTATGTAGGTATAATTAATGCCTACTAATGCAATAAGATTTTGTTTGGTACAGTTGATATTGGATTAAGTACATAACCACCGACATATCAATATCGATCTCTTTACAGGCCTGGTAATTCTGCAGATGATAACATTATTACGGATGCCAGAAATCGCCGAACATTGTTTAACTTTTTAAGCAGGATAATAGAAACGTGAAAACGCACTTCTTCTTCTTATCGTGTCCAAACATGCTAGATACTGTGTTTCAGCCATAGCTGGGCACAACTCTTAGCAATAAAATTTGTTCATTACAAGGTCCTCAGCTTTGCATTCTTGTTACAATAGAAGACATCGCAATAATTATGTGCTCCATGGTTTGTGGCTCAAACCAAAATATCGGCCAGTACCAGCTCTAAGTCTGTTGAGGATTCCTATTCAGCCCAGTTTGAGTCGGCACCCAGGGGGACGTTTCACATTGAATAATAATAATAAAAGTAATTGGTATCTAAGTCTACATTTTCAAAAGTCTAGGCGCAGTCTGCACTATGATTATATTATTTCGGATGGTTTTCCGAAACACAGCAGCTTTCCAAATCATCTTGTCCCATATGAAAATGAAAAGGTACTCGATACACCCGAGTACACAGATTTTCCAAGCACAGCGAGTCTAGCCTCTACACAGTCTGTGTTTATACTACGCGGTTGAGTGCATAGCATCATAAGAGCTGTCTAAAATCTAGCTGTAAACTAATGGAAAATATGGCACGTGTGATTGGTTTTCATCAATATCCCGAATGTTCCTTCATCCAATCAGAAAAGTTTTTATATCAGACGAAAGCTAACACTTCCCGCTAAAAACACTCTTTTTCATTCCGTCAACAGATGACGCAATTTAATGTTATAGCAACACGAATGTGAAAAATCTGTTGAAAACGACAAATTCAAGCACAATTTTTGACCAAGATGTAGGTTTTAAAAGTCAAAATTTCAAGTGTTCCTTATAATATTTTTCAAATTTTATGTCATTAAATGTCGATATATTGGCCTCATATCAAAGAGCAATGGCCAATTCTTTTTAAATTACATTTTAAATTGCAAGTCTTGTGCAAAAAGTTATAATTTCCGTCTGTTTTGAGAAAATGGCAGCACATCATATGATGAAGCAGACGGCACCACTCAAACCCATGCTGGAGTGAACGACAAAGTTGCGCTAAAATCACACTACATTGCAGGCCTGTATATCATCAGTACATACATAACACTACCTTTTTACACTCCTTGTGAATTTGACTCGCAAAATATCTTACGAATCGTGGCAGGGTCGTAAGATAGATCGGTAGACATCAAATTTTCCGTCAACTAGACTTGACAACTTTACTGTTTTCAAGTGATGGGAGTGATGGTATTTTTCTCGATATATAAATATATATAAAACCTACCATGCCTTCAATCACAGCCTTATTTTAAAGTAAATTTGGTTCAATAATCACAATATAGATAAAAAAAAAGAGAAAAACATGGACTGTTTGGCAGTTTGTGATACTTATTCTATTCCATGCATGCCCACAATTTGTGCAAGAGAGTGCCTCTGTGAGGTCTAACCACTAAAAGCAACATACAATGAGCATTTCCCCTTTTATGGTCCACCTTATAAAGTTGCTCGTTCTCTCATTGGAACATACCTCATGGCTGAATACAAGAGCTTATGAATACTAATTGTTGTTCTAATTCACGAGTCGCAACTCAAGTGCTTGAATTTTATATGTCATTCAAGACCAGACATCCAGATGGCAAAATTGCACTTACGGCTTTTTATAGACCCTTCTATATCCCGTTATGCTCGATGTGAACATATATCATATTCTAAAAAACCATGCATGAGTACGAGCACGTGAAGGGTGACTAGCTGACTCCTTAGACTGTGGGTGATACGGAAAAGCTTATAGCATTATTCAGGATATAAACGGCGCCGTGAATGTATAACAATAGGGGTTCCTATAAACAATACGTTTGAATTTTTCAAAATACACTTTGTCGTTGGGAGTAATATTATGAAACGTTTGGTTACCATTTGTGGGCTAGTTTCTTGTATTAATAAACAATTGGCAAAAGTATTTTCAGAGGCACATATAGAGTCCGATGCAAATACTTAGTAGTCGTTAAACCCTTGGCGTGCTCACATTATGACGTAATAGCGGCATAACGTAGATAATTGTGGTACTTATTTTAGTATAACTGGATAGAAGAGATCCACAGCTATACATTGGCAGCAAATTACAAATTTTGGCTCAATAGGACGAGGATTTAAAGTACGAATAACACGGTTTCTAATCAGCAGATGTTTCTAATAGTAACCGTTGCAACATAACCTAGATATGTGGGGAGTATCAGCCTTCATTTTGTATAGATTCAAAGATGTGAAAGTGAAATCAACACGTTGGAAATATTAAACAATTTAATAAAGGACCGCGATGTCTGTAATTGCCCCGGCCCTAAATCAAAACAGATCATGTGCTCGATATATTCCCAGGGATCTACTGGTGTCGGTTCAGATACCTTATTATGGTCACATGTGGACACGTCCATCTTGAAATAATCGCGGAGATAGTTAACAGAATCGTTCGAACTGACACTCTAATATAAAAAAAACCGACCATGGGTGTCAGGACTCGGGATAAAACAACAGTTGGCTAAACCAATGTGTTCTTACCATGTTTACCTTCAGTTTTAACAAAGTGCACTTGATGGGCTATACAGCGTTATCTCGAAATGTTAGAGCTTATAGTTTCAGTGCTCTTTGATAAAATGATATAAAATTACGGAATTTTTATAGCGAAGTATGGCGTCAACAGTTAACCTATCCACGAATGTTATTCAGAGTAAAAGCTGAGAAGGTAAAGCATTTTTTAATTTAACTAAAATAACAAGTTTTTCTTTGGTTCAATGATATTAAGAATGAAATGTTGTCACATTAATAATAATAATAATAATAATAATAATAATAATAATAATAATAATAATAATAATAATAATAATAATAATAATAATAATAATAATAATAATAATAATAATAATAATAATAATAATAATAATAATAATAATAATAATAATAAAATGACACTTATAAAACAGGTCGTTGTACAAAGAAATGACTTAATGTTACTACTACTAGTATCTAATTGTAAAATCTTACGCTACCATCTTACCTTACAATCATAAAATACTCATACTGTGTATCAAAATATAGCCTACATTATTAAAAAACATAACGAGGAACTTAATCAAATTTGTTTTAATTAAATCTCTATTGCTTCAGATCAGATATAATGCTGAAGAGGCAATATGACAATTGTGTGATTACAAAGAAACGGAATGCGTAAGTACCACAGTAACCAGCCAATTGAATTATCAATTAAAATATTTGAGAATAATGATATAATGAGCGTGAAAATGTTCCAGATTTGAAATACTTTTGATCAGAAAGAAAAGTGCGAATTCAATGACGCTGATCGGATGGGTGATATAATTCCTATGTTATTGATTTATGTGGATTTTAATTCCTGCATATATGTACAGGTTTAATTGTCAAAAGTGTACTTTTATAATAACTCTTGGGAAAATTATTATGTGTTTGTTATTAATATTAATTGATATTAATTTGATTAATCAATCATTAGTTGTGATAATAACGCAATATGTGCATAACAATTTTAGCACTTATTTGATATCCGATTCGTTGTATCTTATAAGAATTTAAACAAATGGTTTCAGAACAGCTCTTGCCTTGTATGATATTTGTAATTGCATTCTAGTAGAACAATTCGAGGAATTTGTATTTGTTCTAGCACGTTTCAAGCATGTGGATATATATGACCGTACAGCACGAATGACCGTAAATTCCCTAAATTGTATTCTGAGTTACAGTGTAAAATGTGCATGAAGGTCGTATTCATTGGTTCCTCTAGCTGGCGCGACATCTATTTCATTTTGATAGTCAAACACCAATCAATAATCCTATTGTTGAAGAGGATAATAAACTTCTACCTTAGATGGCTATAGAATTTTTAATAGCTCTGGTCTTTGTTTGCTTTGGCTAAATCCTGTTCAAGTGGTGGGTTACCATGCATTGTATTTTGAATGGGTATGTACATGTATAACCAACAATTAACAATGAGTGAACTTTCTTGTTGACTTGACTTGACTTGGGGATGATTTGAAATGACCGCCAATTATGACTGTCTGATATTTATTGCCAGCAATGTGGAAAAAGAGACACATGTTGAAACGAAAAAGCTACCATTTTGTTGAAGGTGCAAAGTTCAACAAACCATAAGCCCGCTTCTGGATATCGTTTAATGTCAAATGTTATACTATTTTAAAGCTTGTGGTGTATATTTTCTAAACACGAAATAAAAAAAAATTTACCGTGGGAGGAATTTACGGCTCATTCGCCGTGTACATATGTGTTTTCCCCTGATATTTGATGTATTTTTGTTTTCACCTGTGGACACAATACACAACAAGTAAACGATCCGATTGACGGGCGTTTCTGGCGGTAAAATTTCCATAACACATGCGAGACTGTTTTCAGCACTTCCCTGTAAAGCATGAATTATTTATTTATACCATTCAATCACATATCAAGTATTAGTATCCGAGATGATGGCAGTAAGGCTGAGTGCTTCGTTATCTACGCGTCAAAGAAAATATCTTCAATTCGATTTGATTTTTCTCCCTTTAAAATGGAAAATTTCTATTTTGATTGGGTTTAACTTAGGTGTCTCCATAAACCTCAATCTCGTTTTGATCTAGATTTATAGAAACGAAAAAAACACTTAGTTCGTTTTCACAAATGCACAAAGGTAATATGATAAGAGATTACATGGCAGCCATTTCATTACTGTTATTGTTCGATTGTTATTCAGCTCACATAGCAAAACATGATTGTTCCTCATATAACACTAGTTCTGGTACCCTAGGGCAGTCAAATCCCCGAGTATTAAAGCAGCAATTCACTCTTGCTATCTATAATAACACTTGTGTAATAACTGCAAACATACAGTCAGTGCAGTTGCCAGAGACATGGGATTGTAAATTGCTCTATCATTTTAGTGTCAAAATAAATGTTTGTGAACAATAAACTCACATTATTTTAACTTGATGTCTTGTCGAACCATTATGAAAAGGTCTAAGGTGAGGTTTTGAAATAGCTCTTAAGCAATTTAAATCACTATAATACATGCTAAATGTACAAGTCACATTATGTTAAAAGGAATACAAGCATATTAACCCAAATATTTCTTCCTTATCAAAACAAGAAAATCAAGCAATTAAGCGATCGTTGCTGGGTGGTAAATCGGGGAGTATTATTTTACTGGTTCAGATTTGCACATGTTGGAACCGTCCAAGTCTGTTCGTCCTACATAGCCACACTTTCCGAATAATAAGAGCATCATATTGTGTGGTATCATATTTAGTTCTCAGTTTACCTCAGTCCCATTAATGCACCTGTCAATTGCAACCCCGGCCCCTGGGTACCCGGAGATGATCCGGGACTTGACATCATGTGACCCGGGATTTGACTCAAAATTTATCCCGGAGGAAGCCGTATGTTGGCCGGGACTGGTATTCGGCCTAAACCCCGGAAATTTTGGCGGGGACTTTACCCGGGTGAGAGCCGGGATTGGGTCGTAACTTACCTTGGGGTTTCCAACCAGTAACATCGCCCGTGAACATTGTCGTGGTTTGCTGAAATTTCAAGGAAGCCCGCATTTAAGTTAGATGGGGTATGGGCCTTTACAGAATAGCCTCATAATTGAAGTTGCGTTTTGGATTGACATCAAAAATCTTATGTCGGCCTATAATAGTATGTGCTTAAAATGTTTAGGCCTACATGCGAAGATCGAACATTCTCCACTCCCGTATCCTGGACAGAAGTAATGCAGTTGATTTGTATTTCACGTCTTATCTATGTTCGGCCTCAAGGACAATATTGTTCAAGGTTGCGCCGCAGGCTTACAAAGAAACAATAGCAATCAAGGTTGCGCCGCAGGCTTACAAAGAAACAATAGCAATCAAGGTTAAACTTTAAATTAACACCCGATAGAGGGCAGGGCCTGAAGAATGAGGGAAATTATGGGGTAATATTTAACGGAATAAACTGCATAATCATATTATTTAGATTTATTCCGTTAAAAATCTTATTTTAACTTATCAAATTACTAGTTTTTATATTCTATGGTGTCAAATATTTATTCACAACGTTGTAAATACGTATTAAATACGATTAATAACAACAGAGGGCGCTATCACTTTTTCTCATAAACTGCCGCATATGATCAGTTTAAGATCATTTGTAAACTGACTATATACGGCAGTTTAGTTGGGAGACCACGTTGAATTAACGTATATGGTCGCGAAGCGGCCATAGCTTCGCATTTGTGCGACACATGGGGTGTCTGAGGGGATGTGCCCCTGAGATGTTAGAACATTTTCAAATATGAAGGCTTTATTGCAGCCATTTGGTGCACCCTCTAGGTTAAATACCACTAATTATGTATTACACGTGTTTCAATGGGAAAATGCCTAATTTCGGGTGGAATTTTCTCATATTCAAAACTCTCACAGTTCAATGCCACCAATATCAGGTGAAACTATATGATTTAGATGCCAAATGATCAAAAATTCAACATAGGTTAACCTGAGACTTTTCTTGTTTTAACGCACTGAACCGTAAACACCTTAAAATGACAGTGCGCCCTCGAAGCTGAAAGTTACAATATGATAAGGCGACTATTTACTAAAAACCGAAGCCNTGCGTATGAATTTTGGTACTATTACATCAAAAATGTCATATAATGAGAGAAAATGTACCATTTTTAAGCATCAAACTCTAAAAAGTACTTTTTTGGCTATATAACTTGATCAATTTCAGCGATTTTAATGCAGTCTTTTCGAATGCCATGAAAACAAATAGTTCCTCATCGTATTTCAATGTATCGCCCAGGCCTATTAGTGGTATTTAACCTCTAGGAGTGACATTTTTTACCATGTTACCACTCAAATTATTAATAATTATTTTGTTTTTGTTTTTGTTTAGTTTTTTTTGTTTTTTGCTGTGTTTATTTCTTATTGTGTTTTTATTGACCGAAAATGTATAAATATATGGCCGCGGAGGGCGTGTGAGAGGGGATGTGTGCCCTCATAAGTTCGAAATTTTCACAAAATGAAGGTCCAATTGAAGGCATGTGGTGCACCATTTTGACGCTATTATTGTGTAAAATTTTAGTTGTTTTTTATTGTATAAATTATTGCTATAAGCATAAAGTGTACGGGTACGGGTGTCCAAAACAGAAGCGAAAACGGGGACCTGTTTAACCATACGCGAGGGGTGTCTGAGATGGGATGCCCCCCCCCCCCTCGCCCGAGAAGGAAATTGTGCAAAATGAAGGCCCAATTGAACCCATTCGTGGACAATTTTTCACTATTACTGTAATTATTGCTAAAGTGTAATTGTGTCCAAAAAATAAGCAAAAACGGCCACTCAGAAGTTGGATTTTTTTTCAAAATTAAAGCCTAATTGAAGCCATGTGGTGAGATGGTGCATCATATTTAGTTATTTACCCTATTATTTTTTCATGTGTGTTGGTGTCCAAAACAGAAGCAAAAGCAGCCACCTTTTCAGTGGCAGAACCAGGAATTTAGTCAGGGGGAGGGGGCACACTGGAAGTTTTGCCGCCACCATCGCGTCACGCTTTTGTGTGACACGGTGGGTGTGTCTGAGGGGATGTGCACCGAAAGAGAAGAGAGTGAGAGAGAAAATGAAGCTAATGCTTTCAGAATTCATTAAGTCGAGAGTTCTTTAAAAAGATGACATTATCTCTTCATATTTTATGAAAGTCGTATTATTAAGAGAAAAAGATATATGTTTTACCTTTAATTGTCTGAAATGAAGTCCAGTTTAGAGCACCTTATACGACCCAGTTAGCTACAAAATTAAATATCAATTTGCTATTGTTACTCTACATTGCAAATGCTTTTAGAGCTTGGTTAGATCTTTTACATTATCATCATCATCATAATCAACAACTGTCTTCAAGATTGTGCTATTGCGGTTAAAATCCATACACCCCTATGGAAGAATAAGGTTAAGGTCATGTCTTCCATAGGGGTGTATGGATTTGAATAGGAATAGCCCATTTTGACTAGAAGTAACAATAGCTAATGCAATGGTGAAAATAAGGAATATATAGTTATATGTCTCTTAAGTGCTTTCAACTGGATTTAACTCCATTAATAAACGTCACACTTTGTTTGAAATGCAATAGACTACAACAATATTATGTGATGTGATCAAGCAAAATCAGTCGGAAGTCGGATATATTGATTTTCAGATATATCCAAACAAAGACAATAATGTCTCTTGCTGCATATTGTTTTGGAAACACTTCAACTGTTCATATCTTTGGAAATAAATGTTCAATTTCAACATGGGGTTTCTGCAAAATGTAGCCCGACTTCAGACTGATTTTGCTTGATCACAACCTATATTTTCATTATTTTATCTATATTTCGTCCATACAAATAGCAGGAAGCAATCATATTTTGACTTCAAGTAGATTACCTAACACTGTAATAAAGTGTTCTTTGTGTGTAGAAGAAAAGAGAAATTTCCCTCTGCATTAAATATTGCCAATTTGTCATTATTAAAAAGGGTTTTTGAGTCTATCAATTCTAAGAGGTAATCTCATTTGGCACACCTGATATATGGTGGGACATATGCTTACAAGCACCAACTGGCACCATTTGTTATCCTTTTCAGTTGAAATTCAGACCTGAAACGTTTCAGCTTCTTAGCGGATTTCAGCTTCATTTTTGTTGTTGCTCAAATTTACCAGTTTTATTTTATTTTCAGCCCAATTTGAGCTATTTTATCCTAATTTCACACTGTTTTTAAAACATCATTTTCAGCTTTTTCTTTAAAGGTCACTTTCAAGTCTGGAACTATACATCTCACACCAATAAAACTTTATTTTCTGAACGTTTATGTTCTTAGGATCCAGCTGTATAGTTGGTATCAAACATATAGGGTGATATCATGAATATACCAGATGTTTAAGGTTGATGGCCGATTGTAACACATGATGTTTCCTACCTCACATCAAGGTCCATCACCCAAACATTCTTATTTCAAGTTTTGTGTTTGCCCTAACGATTTGGATATGAAACACAGGGACCCATAAATGGGAATTACTATTTAGCGAAATGGATGGAAACGGATGGAAACGGGTCGAAACGCATGAAAATGGATGGAAATGGGTCAAAACACATCAAAATGTATCAGAATGGGTCCAAATATGTCAAGAATAGGTCTGGATGAGACAGAATATGTCAAATTCGGGATTACAAGTCACAAAAAAGATAAAAACCTGGTGTGTTTTTTCCTGCAATAGCTAATCACAGCCCGTTAGGTTCTTCATGATGGGCGGTATCGATCTACCGGCTATACAGTTTTGTTTTATGATGCCACTTCACCCATTTACACATTTGTTGCATAAAAGAAATTATTTATTTATATACTTTTATTTCTTCTGTTCAATAGCTAAGTAAAATACCAGTATTTAGCAGTATTAAATAAACTAGGTTATATATAACATATAGCGATATTTCACACTTTTAATACTTAATAATAAAGGCTATACTTAATTGTATAAACACCGGGTTTGCCAAGGTGCATAGCATAACATCACGTGCACCTGTCGATTTTGAGGCAAAGAACTTCCGGTTGTCGAAGTCTTCAAACGGGAATTTTATATCAGTTATTGTAACTATTTTACAGTGTCTCAAACTGGAGTTTATTCAATAGATTTGTGTTTCTAGACTTTAGTTTACTTTATAATTTGGTCACATTATTTATCTCTCCTTTTAAAGATTATGTAGATGAGAGAGTAACAATGAATTGTTGACTTGGCCAGTAGCACCCGGCTTCTATCTATCTGTCCATTACACTCATGGGAGCAACCATTTAATCCATTTCTCCTTACTAGCTCTTACTGACCAGTTGACATTGCTCAGCATATTGTTGCAGTCAGTATCTCTGCAAGTGACATTTTGTGTCTATCCACAAATAGTTACGCACAACGTAAGGAAATGTATCACACATGAGTTACAAGTCCCGGAAATTGAGTTTGAACGTATCTTTTCTGGGATAACAAAATACGACGAGGGCACACTTCTCAACCAAATGACACATATCAGGGCTGATTTATCATTGACAGTTTTGTGATTGTTACATTTATATTTTATACGTTGGTGCAAACAAATACATTGGATTCAAGCACCAACAAAAAAGCTGTTCTACATGGTCAAAACTTATCAACATCAACATCAACGTAAACACTTAAATTTAACTTATTCATCACAATAATGAATTCCGACGTATTGAACGAGTTGAGCGAACGAAACATCTTAAAACATTTATTATCTCTTATCAGATGTTTCTTTATACAGCATCGTCAAGATGACCTGTTTAATCGTTTCTGATCGGAATATTCAGTGATAACCCATGCATGGATTGTACTTCAAAGTTAAAAATGATTCAAAAATACGACATTTGACATGGGTGCCACATCCATATCGTTGAATAATTCTGAAATAGTGCATCCACATTGACAATGAAGTAGCAAACCTATAATGATATATTTACATCTTGTTGGTGAATTATAGTAACGGTTAAAAATAGCATTTTGTGGGTGTTCATGCTTACTGAAAAATAAGCCAAATCGGCATTGGGAGTTTGCAATGCATTGTGGGACAGTTTTTGCAGTTTTGGGACACTTTGTCCTTTGACCTTTTGGGAAAATTCAGAAATATTGGGTTTTCGTACGTACAAAATATAATTTAAAATGTTTTACAATGATTAAAACAAATATAAAAAATATTATTATTTTATAAATTAATTATTTAAGTATTTTTAATGATACCATTATGACAATAATAAATGAATTAATAATAATTACGTCAATTTCCCCGATATGTCAGAGGTCAAAGTGTTCCAAAACTGCTCTCAAAAACCGGAAGTTAGAATGGCGATTGGGCTTATTTCTTTTCTACTCAGAGTTTCCTGAAATGTGGTAAAGTTGATTGGCTGGAACTGTTCAACAATTTATATAAATGCAAACGATCAAACTTCTTGGGCGGCCAGTTGATTTGCGCTAAAATATTTGTTTCAGCCTCAGGAATGTAAGTGAATCAGTGTATCAATGACTTGGTCGATTCAAAACCGGTTAAGGTGATAAAATAGTAGGAATTCCTACACAAAATAATAACATATGCGCAACTTTATTTGGGTACAAATTGCAAAAGGCAATCTTTTATATGAATGGCTTCTTCAAATCACATGAAAGTTCATTAAAGGTCAGCAAAAGGGCATACTGTGCTATCAGTTCATTTTTAAATGAAGCATCATCAATATACATATGTACATAATGTAAATCTGGTGTGTAAAGCATCATTAATATACATATGTACATCTGGTGTATAATAGTTTGCTTATCGTTAAACTCTTTTCCATTTATGTTACATATCAGGAGAAGGCCAAATTTATGTCGTAAAACAAGTGTTTTCTTCTGAAATAAATTAGAAAGTCAGAAAGAGAATAATGATCATAATATTACATATAGAACACGAGTGATTGAGCAATATCCTTGTTTATGCCGGTACAAATGGGAAAGGAAATTAAAGTGAGATAACTATCGTCTAGCCGAAGAATTGACAAGAGAAGATAGAACGAGAGCAGTACATTGACAGAACAAATAAACATGTATGATATCAGGGACATAAAATGAAATTTACAAAATAGATTAGTTTATTCTATCAATCATACTGTGAACGTTGAAGGTAGACAATTGAAAGAGTCCTTTAAGGGATCAGGAATGAGCGTTTTGAGCGTTTCGACAGTATTGTTTGTGGGACATGAGAGCACATCAGACATATCGAATTGCATTCTGAATACGAAGAATGTCTTTCTGATATCAAATAAGTTTGATGAAATTTTTGGAAATTCACGATATAATACAAATTTTATGACAAATTATTAAAATTTGATATTTTTCACATTTTTGATATATAACAGTCCTCGAAGTAAATTTTATAAATCTGATGATATATTTTTTTCCCAAAAAAATCCATATCTTCAATACGAAAGGTCAAAATTTTCAATTGATCGTCGGATTTTCATCCCACCTACATACACTTTAAGTATAAATCATCAGATTTATAAAGTTTACTTCGAGTACTGTTAAATATCAAAAATATCAATTTTTAATCATTTGCCATAAAATGTGTATTACATGCGAATTTCAAAAATCAAAATTATTTGATATCAGAAGGACGTTCTTCGTATTCAGAATGCAATTCGATATGTCTGATTTGCTCTAATGTCCCACAATAAATACTGTCCAAAGGTTCATACCCCACCCCTTAACTAACTCAAGGAGTACTTGAGAACTTCCTCATTGTTCAAAGTTTGCCCTCTTTACGGGTGATATAAACCATAGTATAACTTTGATTGCAAAGGTAAAAACCATATTTAAACCTTGATTGCATACAAAAACGAAGAATATAGTGGGAAAAGTGGGATGGGGATATTGACTGTAATGTATATTAGCCTTCATTTTATAAGGATATGAAATATCGCTGTTCAAAAACGCGTCTATAAGACCTATATTAACAGATAAAGGTTTTGATCCCGCTGAGGATTCTGAATTGGCATGATCTTCTTGTTGAATCTTTATGAGCTATTTCTCACCAATAGTCTTTATAAAAAAAACCAATATATCTAGATGAGAACAAAGCCTTCCCATATTCAGCATCCATCGCGTTTTCACACCGACACCGGCACCCTAACAAGAGAAGTATAACATGATTTTGGAAACATATTCAAATATGTCATCATGTAGAAATTGTGTACAAAATCTTTATCATGTCCTATTCACTATCCTATTCAATAAGTAGCGAGACAAGATCCCCCGGGACATTGATCATTTTGTCGATGCTAAGGAGCCTCGAACCACTAATATCTAAGGGATTCAGAGATTCAGATTGAAACCTAGTTTGACAGATGGCACATGTATAAATGATGAACTCGCAAATAAATAAAGCATGACATTCAAGACACTGATGGATTGCCATGTAGGATGAATGATACAGATACTTTATCAATTCGCCTATCTTATCATATTAGCCATAAAAGTTATTCCAACATTATTGATTTAATTCTAACCACTTATTACATGGAAATCATGAATTCCTTTTTGATATGTTGTAAAGACACCAACATGGCTACCGTATCTCCGCATGCATCAAGGTCATACGAGATCAACTTAAAACAGATTGTTGCATTGTCATTAAATGTGGTGGATGTGGTCACAATTAAGAACCAAAATATTAAAGAAATATGATTTCAATTGTTGGAGTCCTGGATTGTTATGAAATTTGGTGGATGTGATCACCCTTGAGCAGGAAAAATGTTCATTTCAAGATCATCTGTGGTCAGCTGAATATAGATTGTTGAATTGTCGTGAAACTTGTTGGATGTGATTTGCATTGCGCTTCTTCTATTAAACGTATTTAGCACACATATATTTATGTTCTTGGTTGTATTTACCAAGATATAACACAGGTTTTTCCACTCTGTTCATTATTCCAGACACAAAACAAATTACCAACATTCAGGGCACTTATCAATGCAAGATTATGAAACACGATCTTCATCCGTAGCACTGTCTTTTTTTAAAGACTGTTCTTGTTACGTTCTTGTTACTCTTTAGAAGTGGTTCATTCCGTGAAGGTACGGGTAAACACATCATTTTCGTTGTGTGCCAGTTGAAGCTTCAAATAGTAATAACGACGAACGACACTTTTCACAAACACCTTTTTAACAATATAAAATCAAATGAAATCATCAGTGACAGTGGTACATGAAACCTGTCTAAAATATCAGTGGTGTAGCTATTGGTTGTGGCGCCCAGGGCTAAGGATACACAATAGCACGCCCTTATGTTTGAAACAATTGGGTGATTTGCACAAATAGGTTCTACCACTAATTAATTTTGGTTATAATGGAGTTCAATATCGGTCTTAAATTGATCTTTCAAATGACTATTTGTGTTGAAATGCGCGCGAAATGTTAATTTTCATCACTTGGAGGGGGCGCAGAATCGATGCCGAATTGGTCAATTCGGCGCCCTAGTTCTAAGTGCCACCCCTTCTTCGTCGCTACCCTACTGCTTAATATTTCTCTCAGTGGGCAAAATTTACAGTAAATTAAAATAAACACATCCGATGAGAGAAGAGTAATAGTTTCTTCATTTGGGCAATGCCCATCGACATATCTGAAGTGGCCGAATTCAATCCATATGTCGTGTGCGTCATATTACTTAACGTAACATCTAAAATGAGTTTCATTATTTTGTTTTATAGACTAGAAAATAAGCCGTACACAGTTCAACAAGCAATCCATTTGACTTACTGCACATTAATGTTACATAGTGGATTTGGGCGAGTGATTATGACGCCTCATCTTGAACGGATAGGACAAAATCATGAACGAAAATTATTTTCGATTTGTCGATGCTTTTGGAAACCAAAATACCTGAATATAACCTGAGAAGACATTGGCCCAAGCTACTATGGATTATAATCTGGTCATGTCACTAACCAGGGCCCCCAGGATACCGGTAATTACGACAACACACTGAGACTTTTTGGTACTTACCCGGGATACGTATGAACATACAAAACAAATATGATATTTCAAAATTGATTTACAATTTGGCTCATTTAGATACAACTTTAGCCAAAACTATGATGGAAATCAAAACTATTCATCTATTTATTTTCTTTGAAACCCCTTTTTAGGAAGACAAGTTTTTAGACAACTTAACTTTCAAGTCTTTCAAATCTTTTATTATTCAAAGTCCCAGGCCGGAAATTGGCCAACGATTCCCTCGTGATACTCATTGTATCTTACGGCCAGTCCAGGTTACAGCTATTAGACTCAGTGATTTATATTACGTGACAAAATGAGAGCTGGGAGGTAATAACATAAATTGAACACGTGTTCGCACAACGAGACTTATTTGGCGTGTGTCCTTTCTTGCTCTCTTTCATTTATTCATTCATTTCTTTGTTAACAGGATTATTATTTGTGACCAGCTCCAACAAAACCCGGAACAAGTCGCCAGACATGTTTTTGAGTTACATGCCTTTAAAGATGACATTCCCATATTCCCATAAAAAAATCAAATCTTGGAATTCTTAATTTTATGGTATTTATGTGCCTAAGTGGACTTTCAAATCCTTGAAAGTACTTATTAAAAGGAGGTGTATTTTATCCATAATTAACCGTTGAACTATGAAAATCCCTATTCAATCCTGTGTAAAGCAGGAAATTAATTGGCACAGCAGGAAATTAATTGGCACATTTATCGTTTACAAAGTTATGGTGCTATATATATAATTTTGGTATTATTTTAAAGCTTATTGTCTAATGTGACTTGGTCCTGGTTTTGTCAGAACGGGTCACATTTTTGAAGTGCTCTTAGTATAAACAACATACATCATCTAAGGCCGCACCCATCATTCACAAAAGGAACTAACCCATGAGATAATAGCTCGTTTTAAACACATCGCAAAAAGTAACTTACCCCTTAATTATAAGATAAACTCAAAAGCTATGCATCAATGTTTCTAATGTCAAATGGCATAGAGTTCCATGATAGTCCTGGAGCAACACTGGAAAAAGATCGTCGACCACACGTGTGGCGATTTCACTTGGGAATTTGAAGAAGGTATTTTATTTGATGATCGCAGATCACGTGTTGATGATTTGAGTTGAATAAGTTGAATTGAATCAATCAAATATTAGCAATATTCTGATAAAACTAATATTGATTGGCAAAATAAATACAATGTTTAAACTAGAGCTATGGACGATCGTATGTTGATGGAGTCAAGTGGATAATGTTCACATAGTGACATAAATTCAAAAAAATTTAAATAATGTAGCTCTTTATTTTGTTATTTACTTCGGTATTTTTGACAATTTTCCCCAATAACCGGGGTTGTGGTGGTAAAACAAGTTTGAGCTTTGCTCATCATGAAACGCAATAAATGCAATGCTAATTACTATAACCATGATAACACGCATTCGAAATTCACCCATCTGGAAATACTTCTTCTCCAATCATTTTGTTCGCAAGTCCTTCTCTTTACTATTTTCTTAAGTTAAGCCTATCGACAATAAGAACATAAGAAAGAATCCAAAATGTTATCCCCGTGTTTCTATTTGTACATTGTTTTCATCTACTTATCCATTTCCATATGCAATCGCACCAGACGAGTGTTACAAGTTGTGTTATCCTGTATGAAATGTTAAAAATATAAAAGTCAAATAGCTTTACGATTTACAACCCGAGGCAAATACATATGTAGCACAAACCACGTGGGACATGCTCTTAAATATAATCTGCTTTTTAGCGTAACCATTCGCTGGAAAATATCATCTTAAATATTAAAGCTACTTTGTAAAAAAATATTTGATTGGAAGGGTATATATAAACTTGGTTAGTTAAACTTTTTTTGCTCACACATGACCTTTTTAACATCACGAGTTTTTACATTTTTACTAAATATTTCTCTTTTCATTTGTTGAGTGAGGATGAAGCGATTGGTTTAATTATTATGTTTTTATGTACTTTTTTATATAATTTAAAAAATATAATTTAGTGTTAAAATCCCAAGGATCTTAACATTGTATATCAGACTGAATAAATCTAGAGTATACATATTTATAATGTTTCGATCTTGAAGCCTACCATACTAGAAAAAATCAGTTCTTCGGAATAATTAGATCAGTTAGCAACTTTTTTTAATTTTTTTTATTGTACGCCTTAACGTCGGTTAGGAAAATATTTTTAAAATATGATAATAATAAAATAATAATATGACGTCATCAGTGAGGAATATCCCGATTGTAGACAAGATATTATGACAGCATCACCATCTGGTGAAGACGCTAGTCGGACTAGTGAAAACGTTCCAGGTGAGCGAAAAATAGTGTAGTGTTGAAGTTAAAACTTCAATTCATTTTATCTATCACTACGTATGAATATCCACTCGTATAATAATAATGATAATAATAATAATAATAATAATAATAATAATAATGATAATAATAATAATAATAATAATAATAATAATAATAATAATAATAATAATAATAATAATAATAATAATAATAATAATCAGTGGGGGAAGTTGATCTACTATCCATTGCTGTCAGTTCCAACACCTTATCACGACACCCCCATCTTGAAATGATCACAGAGCTAAGTAACCGAACCATTTCACACTAATAACTAAACCTGAAAGCTTTACATGTAGTGATATTTGTGACATATTGTCATAATTACTTTTGTTTGTTTTAATTAAATGTCTATTGCTTCACAAATTCAAAGTGTAATTGTTTTTTATTTCATTGACGATATATCACATTGTCTCATAGTGAAATTTAAAAAATCTGTGAAAACAAAGAAACGGATATAATGGTAGGCCTATCACCTTAAAAGCCGATTGATTTTTTTGACATCAAGATAAAGTACTTTATATCTGAGGACGAATGTTCCAGATATGAAATAATCTTTGAATAAATAGTGCGAATTCCATGACGCTCATCGAATGAGTGACATAATTCCTATGAGAATGGAATCATTATGACATTTTCTGGGTTTAGCTCTGATACATGTACTTCTAGCCCCCAAACCTATTATTAATTTACTTAGATTTTATTTCGGCATATACGGGTATGTATGATTTAATTGTCAAAGTACTGTTAAATACACAAGGGCAAATTAGTACGGTTTTGCTGTTAATATAAATATGATTATAATTTTATTATTAGCGCAATATAAGCAATATGTGATAGCGATATAGGGCTAAAATGTGGACACCGTAAAATGTCCAGATTACATAAGAGACAGTTTACAGCAAATTCGTGTAAAGCATGAATTATTTATCCAATTCAATCACAAATCAAGTATTAGTTTCCGAGATGGCAACAATAGCCGAATGCTTCGTTATCTACCTGTCAAAGAAAATATCTTCAATTCAATTTGATATTTCTTCATATATCATATATAAAATGGAATAGTTCTATTGTGATTGGGTTTAACTCTGGTGTCACCATAAAACCTCAATCTCGTTTTGATCCATATTTATAGAAACGAAACAAACACTTTGTTGCTTTTCACAAATGAACAAAGGTAATATGATAAGAGATTACATGGCAGCCAGTTCAGTGCTGTTATGGTTCAATTGTATTCAGATCACGTAGCTAAACATAACTGTTCCTCATATAACACTAGTTCTGCTACCCTAGGGCAGTCAAATCCCCGAGTATTAAACATGTTAAAGCAGCAATTCACTCTTGCTATCTATAATAACACTCGTGTAATAACTGCATATATACAGTGAGTGTAGTTGCCATTGTACCAAGGACATGGAATTGCAAATTGCTCTATTGTTTTGGCGCCACAATAAATTGATCAATAAACTAACATTAACTTTTAACATTATGCCGTTTATCGAACCATTACGGGTTTTTTAAATAGATTTCAAGCAATTTATACATGCTAAATTTATAAGTGATAAACATGGAAAAGGTAAACAAGAATTATTAACCCAAATAATTCTACTTTATCAAAACAAGGAAATCAAGCAATGAAGCGATCGTTGCTGGGTTGTTAATCGTGGAGTATTATTTTACAGGCTCAGATTTGCACATGTTGGAACCGTCCTAGTCCGTTCGTCCTACATATAGCCACACTTTCCGAACAAAAGCAGCACATTGTGTGGTCCCGGTGTTATCATATTCAGTGCTCAGTTTACCTCAGTCCCATTAAAGAGGGAAAGTAGATGTTGTCTCCAAAGCACCATGGGGTTACGATAAATGTGAATGAAAAAATGGAGGGATTTGAACTTGTTAAAAGACATGATCTTCGTCTTGCTGGAATCAATCTTTAATGCTCTGCGTGCAAGTCATGCGCTTCAACGGAAACAGTTAAAGTTTTAAGTATTTTCTCAAAATATCAACAGCCATCTTAAGAACTATAAAACCAATACTAGGCTTGTTTGTACTCATTTTAATGCATTTTTCATGCTGATTCCAAATATGGTCGTGAAAATTTATATTTCTGAAATTTTTAAATTAAAAATTTGAAACTTGTCGTCTGCAGTCGACACCCGGGTGAAGAGAGTTAAGTTGACTCTTCAAATTGATGTTTCGATGCTTTGAAGTAGTGGAGGGTGATGTCATTAGCGAAGATCAGGTCCATTACCACTTCTGGCCCAATTCGTCTGCTCGATCTCCTTTCTCCTTGCCGAACACCTGCTAAGATGTCAAACAGCTGTGATTTCCCATCAGGGGAGATCATTTTGGCTCTGGTTATGTCCTCCTTTTAGCGTCCACAATAATTGTTACAGTATCCCATCGGCTATGAGGATGTGTAGAATCTTACCTCGTTGAATAGTGTCAAAAGCTTTTCTGAAGTCAATGAATGTTATTATGAACTTTTAGCCTTAACAAATGCATTAAAATTGAAAGTGTTTACACTGTAGAATACCAGACTATTCGTGATTCGTAGGCATAGCAACTTGAAATATTGGCTCTTTTTTTAGAACTTATTTTAAAGTCATAACACTTAATTTAGAACAAAAAAAGAAGAAATAAACAATTCTTAAATTACACGTCGAAATTGCTATACTTCCTCGTGTAAATACTGTTTCCGTGTTTGCAAAGGTGCATAACATGACGTCATAAGCTAGAACGTCGATTTTGAGGCATACAACTTCCGGTTGTTGAAGTCTTTAAACAGAGGTTTTATATCAGTTATCTTACGGTTTATAAATTGGTTATTCACAATTCACCTTTAACGATTATGTAGATGAGAGAGTAATAATGAATTGTTGACATGGCCAGTAGGACCTGACTTCTATTTATCTGTCCATTACACTTGGGAGCAACCAGCTACTTTCTGTATAGTTCTTACTGACCAGTTAACATTGCTCAGCATGTTGTTGCAGTCAAAATCTCGGCAAGCGACATCTTTGTGTCTATCCACAAATAGTTACGCACAACGTAAGGAAATGTATCACACATGAGTTGAAAATCCCGGAAATTGAGTTTGAACGTATCTTTGTGGGGCAACAAAATACAACGAGGACACACTTCTGAAGCCCAATGACATATAAGGGCTGTTTTATCAATAATTGTTTATATGTTTTCAATATGGATATATTCGAGCTCCAGAAAAAAGCTCTTCAATAATGGTCAAAACTCTTCAACATAACCACTTTATTCATAACACTAATGAGTTCCGACTGAACGAGTCGAGCGAACCAAACATCTTTAAACAGTTATTATTTCTTTTCAGATGTTTCTTACAACTACACCATCGTCAGGATGATCTGTTTAGTCGTGTCTGATCGGCGTGTGACTTATATTTTTGTAAAAACCCAAGCAGGGATTGTATTTAAAAATCCAAATGATAGTAAAATACGAAATATTAAATCTGGATTGATTACGAAATACCAAAACTATAATAATAATGTTAACATCATGTTGGTGAATTTGCATTTTGTTGGTGAAGGAAGATAAATATGGTAACGGCTAAGGAACTCAAAACAGTATCGTGAAAAGTAGTCGAAATATAGAGTTTTTCAGGCGTTTTTGAGGGTGTTTGCATAACCTGTTTACTGAAAAATTGCTTTTCCAATATATAGTTTCCTGAAATATGGCATAGTTGGTTGGAAGGAACTGTTCGACTATTTACATTCAACAGAACAAACTTACTGGCATGGTCAATTAATTTATATCAAAATATTTGTTTCAGCCTCAGCACTCTAAGCATATTAGTGTTTCAATGGCTTGGTCATTTCAGAACTGGTAGCTACTGGTAAGGTCATGAAACAGTAGCAATTCATTTCTACACAAATAACATCCACGTACCTTTATCCGTGTGCAAATTACAAAAAGTTAATCTTTCCTGCGAATGTACTCATCAAATCACGAAAAAGGTCATTAAAGATCGCCAAAAATTTTATTTTTGAAAAGACCATACACACCAGTGACAAACAGTAAATAAAAGAATAATTTGTATAGCCCCTCTTAAAAACTAGTGCATTGCATAATGTACTTGCTAAATAAGCATTTTGTTCAAATTTTGAATGGGGTACTTTTTAATGGACCTTTTCATTTTATATGTAACGTCTCTGGAGATGAAGGCTGGAAAGAGCGATATAGCCTCATTTTAAGCACATAAAGGCGCATAAAGAGAATCCCATACAGAGTATTGTGCAACAAAATGCGCAACGAATGCTCCTTGACTAAGTACGAATATAATTAAATACTTCTGACGAGGGGCCATAGTCAAAAACAAAAATTGTCCTATACCTTAGTAGTTAAGAAAGAAAGGTGCATACTGCTCCATCAGTTCATCGTTGAAATGCAAACATCAAAACAAGGTAAATAACCCAATACACGTTTAAGTCTGATATTTGATAGTTTGCTTATCATTAAACTCTTTTCTATTTGTGGCACATCACAGGAGAATGCCGAATGTATGTCGTAAGAGGAAAGTGTTTTCTTCCAATATTAGTTAGAAAGACCATAATAAGTATAGAACACGAGTGATTGAGCAATATCCTTATTTATGCCGGTAAAAATGGGAAAGGAAATTAAAATGGGATAACTATCGTCTAGCTGAAGAGTTGTCCAGAGACGATAGAACGAGAGCAGTACATTGACACAGAACAAATAATCATACATGATATCTGAGACATAAAATGTAATAACATTTACAAAATAGATTAGTATATTCTATTAATCAAACCTTGATTGCGAAAACACAATTGAAGAATGTAGTGGGAAACGTTCTTGCGATGACGCCAGTTTTTGATATTATTTAATAAGACCACCGAACCGATATTAACAGGTATATGATCCCGCTGAGGGTTCTGAGTTGGGGTGATCTTCTTGTTGAATCTTTATGAGTACTTTCTCACCAACGTGTTTATTAAAACAAATGGACAATTCTAGATGAGAGAAAAGCCTTCCCATATTCAGTGTTTCCCTTTATAATTAGAAAACGCTTACACCATAACTAGAGGAAGCAAATATGTTATTATGTAGAAATTGTAGATAAAAGTCTTATATCCTATTCACAAGGCCATGTAACTATAAAATTCCCATGTTAGCAGCGAGGCAAAATCCGCCGGAAGATTGATCATTTTGTATCTAAGGAACCATCAGGGATTCAGATTGAAACCTAATTTGACAGAAGACACGTGTATAAATGATAAACACGCAAGCAAATAAAGCATGACATTCAGAACGCTGATGGAATGTCATGTAGGTTGAATGATACAACTAAACTTTATCTTCTCTTATCATATCTACGCGATAAATATGCACATAAATATTGGACATAAAGAAATATTCCCACATTAAAGTTTGATAACATTATTGTTTTGATTCTAACCACTTATTTTACCGGTGCCCTGAAAAATCACGAATGGTCCTTAGCGTATCTCCACATGCGTCAAGGTCATATGAAATTAACTTAACATTAAACGTCGTGGATGTGATCACATAAGCACCAAAATGTTCAAGGTCATAATAAAGTAATCTGTGGTCGTTTCAAGGTTATCTGAGGTCAACTGAATACAGATTGTTGGATTGTGGTGAAACTTGGTCGATGTGATTTGCATGTTTTTGTATTATATAAAAGTAAATTCAGCTGGATTTTTAGCTGGAATAACTTTTTCACGGTATTTCCTAGCATGCCCATACATAAATTTAAACAAGTGGTTCATTCCGTTAAGGTAGGGGTAAACAGCTCATTCTCCCCGTGGTCTAGTTGAAGCTATATATAAACACGTAATAACGACGGGCGACACTTTTTCACAAAAACCTTTTTAACAATATAAAATCAAATGAAATTATCAGTGAGATGAATTGTGTAAAGAGTAATCATTTCTTCATTTGTGCAATGTTCAACGACAGATCTGAAGCTGATCGCATTATGTTGTGCGCGTCTTAACGTAACATCTTAATGAGTTTCGTTATTTTTTATAGAGTAGAAAATAATTCGTACTCAGTCCACCAAGCAAGCCTTTACTGCACATTATTAACGTCACATCATGTGGATTTGGACAGGTGAATATGACGTCTGTGCCTGCATCGTCTAGCACGACTATCTTGAAATGTTAGGACAGAATCATGAACGAAAAATTGTTTTGATTTATTGATGCTTTTTGAAACCAAAATACGTGAGTATAACCTGAGAAGACATTGGCCCAAGCTACTATGGATTATAATCCAACCGTATGGTCATGTCAATGACCAGGGACATCAGTTTCCACTCACTGGTAATTAAGATAACACTAGAGAGACGAATGAACCGAGTCTTTTTAGCTCGTATATGACAATACAAAACTTTTCAATGTGTTTATAATTTGGCCATTAATATACAACTTCGGTCAAATCAAAACCATGGTAAAATGATGGAAATCAAAACTATCTCTCTTTTTGTTTGAAACCTTTTTTTAGGGAGACAAGTGTAATTCACGTCTTTCCGGTCTTTTATTATCATGTCCCAAGCCGGAAATTGCCAAACGATTCCCCTGGTGATACTCATTGTATCTTACATAACAGGCAGTCCAGGATACAGCTATTAGACTCAGTGATTTTTATTGCATGACAAAATGAGAGCTTAGATGCAATAGACATGTCTGTACAACGAGACTTATTGTGAGTGTCACTTTGGGTAACTTTTCACTTCTCTCTTCTTCTTTTCCCCATCATATTTTCTTTCCTGCTCTCTTTCTGTCTTTTAATTGATATTCATTCATTTCTTTGTTAACAAGAGTATTATTTTTCAAGTGTGAATTGGGTCTTTTTTATTTTCAGTTTCTTTGTTCAGAAACGAAAACGCAAGGGATGAAATGAGTTGATCTGTACTTGACTTTATATTACAGAATTTGGCAAACTTTAGAAGTATGATCAATATGGAAAAAATTAAATTGAATGAAAACGAGTTTGATAAAGTGGGGCATTGGTGACAGAAATGCTAAAATTCTCCGCTCCTCCCCTCTCCTCTCCCCTCCTCTCCCCTTCTCTCCCCTCCCCACCCCAATGTCAAAAAGAACATAATTCTTAGACATGGATCACCTTTGATCAATCAATCAGATAATAATTTGTTCGTTTTCTGCATTTTGTTTGAGTAGGTTTTTGATCCCGGAAATTGTCGTAAAATTACCGCATAACCGCAGTATGGTAGGTTAGTAAAAGTAGGTTGTAAGTCACAGAGTAATGATTTCTCTTTTTGTTCATTCGACAAATGTTTTTCTTAATCTTAATACATTAAATCAAAGGAGTTACAATAACCTGCAAATTTCCTTTAAAATATTCTAAAATAATTCCCAAGGAAGTTAAATACATGATTTGAAAAATGTGAAATTTGGAAGATGGGATTGAAATCCTTTCTTTTCGATCTCATTTCGAGATCATTCACACATGGTTTAAATTTGGCACGTTGGGCACGTTGGAAATTGAGAGCCAGCAAAATGTGGAAGGGAAAAAGGTGTGTATAGTTCAACTAATTCGCCAAAACAGTTGACCTAGTTTGACTTTTGCTAATAAGGAAATGCAATAAATGCAATGCTAATTACTACAACACGCCTACGAAATCAACCCATCTGGAAGTAGCTTTTCTCCAATCAATTCGTTCGCAAGTCTTCCCCTTTATTCAGAACCCCAGATAAAACAATACCGTATTTTTATGTTAATAACAAACCCAATGTGTTCTTACCTTTAATTTTAAAAAACGTCAAAGTGGGTCCCAAGCACCTCTCATTGATAAGCTAACTACCACATAGCTCTACTATCCTGCGTTTATACTCTGAAAAAAAAACACCAAAGGTTTTACATGAAGTGATATTTAGTAAGTTCACTGTATTTTCCCTTACCAGTTTAAGTATAAAAATAACAAGACCTTGCTGATTAATAAATGTAGGACTTAATATTCACAATGACAGCTGGGAAAGTTAAACATATTTTAAATATTGACTCAATGATAATTAAGAATGAAATGTTGTTATAATTGCCATAATCAAATTTGTTTTAATTAAATCCCTATTGCTTTACAAATCAAATTGTTTTTTTCATCGACGATATAATATCACATTAGAACAAAGAAACGGTTATAAGTATCACATAATAATAACACCCTTATTAGCCGATTAATTTATCAATTGAAGTGCTTTGACAAATGCTCCAGATATGAAATAATCATTGAAGAAATAGTGCGAATTTCATGACGCTAATCGAATGTGTGACATAATTCCTATGAGAATGGAATCATTATGGCGTTTTCTGGTTTTAGCTCGGATTATACTTGTAGCCCAAAAACCTATTATTAATTACTTGGATTTTATTCTGGCATGTATGTATGATTTAATTGTTAAAGTACTGCTAAATACACAAGGGCAAATTAGTATAGTTTTGTTATTAATATATTTTGCTATTAATATAAATACGATATTAATTTGATTCAATAGGCATAATGATAACGCAATATAAGCACTATGTAATAGCGACATAGCACTAAAATCTAGTAATTTATAACATACATTTTTTGTTGAGTTAACAAACATTGACAAGGAATCTCTGATGAAGATGATCTCTCAATCTGTCAACCCCAGTATTTAATTAATGTATTATGCCAACAATATATAGATATTTGGAAGTACAATCAAGTGGACAGTTTAACGGAAATATTTCAAATTTAAAAATATTGAGCCGAACTCCCACACCGTAATATTAAAAGAAATAACAAATTATTGCACGGTCTTCATACTTTCATCAGTGAAATTCATAAACTAGGCTTGGGTCAAGCATGGGGCTATGTAACCTTTGGTCGAGTTTTTTTGCCATTTGAATTTTGATTTTGATATCGCATGTGGACGCAATACACAACAATACAAATTATCCGATTGACGTGAGTTTTCTAGCGGTAAAATCTCCGTAGTGCATGCAAAGCATGAATTATTTATTTATACTATTCAATCACACATCAGGTATTATTTTCCGAGAAACATGACTGAGTGCTCCGTTATCTACCTGAAAAGAAAATGTCAATTCGATTTGATTTTGCTCCTATTTCTATTTTGATTGGTTAAACTCTAACACCACACAATTTCAATCTCGTTTTAATCCATATTTATAGAAACAGAACAGCACTTTGTTGCTTTTCACAAAATTAATATGATTGATTAACATGGCAGCCATTTCATTGCTGTTATCGTTCGATTGTTATTCAGCTCAAATAGCTAAATATGATTGTTCCTCATATAACACTATCTGCTACCCTAGGGCAGTCAAATCACTGAGTATTAAAGCAGCAATTATTTATTCTTAATAGCCTATAACGACACTCGCGTCAGAATGGCACATCTAGGATTGAGTCACAATCCATCTACAGTGAGTCCAGTTGCTCGGGATGGGGAATTGTTCTGTGAGTTTGGGCACTAAAATAAATGCTTATGAAAAATTAAACTCTCATTTGACGTTTAACTTAATGCCGTTTGTTGAACAGTAATTGTGAACAGGTTTAATGTGAGGTTTTTAAAATAGATTTGGAGTAATTTAAATCACCATAATAATAGCTAAACGTACGCTGTTAAAATGATGTTTAAAAGTTTAAACAGCGCGGATTAAGGTGGGAATTGAAAAGCCAGTTGCGTAAAATATTGTTTAAGAATTTTAAAGAAGTGGTTTACTTATTTTAACAATTTATTTTGAACTTGCTGTTCATTTCACACGCTAATTAGCGCTGTTTTAATTGTTAAACAACGTTTTAACAAATATGATTAATGGAATATAAGTATATTAATCCACATAATTCTACCTTATCATAATTTTAAAGGGAAAAGCAATAAAGGCATTGAATGCTTTATTCTAATTCAGAATAAGCTTGTTTTATAACGAATATCGGTAGAATAGGCTGTAAAAATATGTAAGAAGAATATCACGCCAGCTTGAAATCCTCAACGGGATCAAAATCCTTTAGCTATTAATATCGGCTCTCGGTGGTCTATTATGGAGGAAGATATGGTTGAACAAGAGATGAAGATGTGTTTGTAAGACTGATGTTTCATATCCCTCATTTGAAGTCAAAAACTACCTTCATCGGAAAAATTGTCTCCACTTTATTTTTCATTTGTTTTAAGAGATAACGTGGGTGTTATGTTTGTTTGTTATACTCCTTGAGTAAGTTTAAGGACACTTCAAATATCTACCTGTGGTTGTATAAGTCAACATTCACGGTATGATTGATAGAATCAACTAATATATTTTGTACATTTTATTTAATTTTCTGTCTCACATATCATGCTTGTTTATTTGTTCTGTGTCTGTATACCTCTATGTTCTGTCTTGCTGACTCTTCATCTAGACGATATTATCCCAATTTTATTTCCTTTACCATTTTGACCGATAGGATATTGCTTTATTACGATCATTTATATTATTATCTTGTTCTAACGAGAAAAGACTGAGAAAAACGCCAAGCAATTTTCGACGTAAATTTGGCACTGTGACACTGTGACGTGACGTGGCAGAAAATGAAAGGATGATTATTTATGATTGAGTTATTTACCTTGTTTTGATGTGTTAAAACGATGAAGCAATGGAACAGTATGCCCTTTTGGCGACCTGTAATTATATATCTTATCAATACATTTATATGAAATATTGTAATTCGATTGATTGATTGATCTATTGTTTGATCTATTGTTTGTTTGGTTGATTGATTGATTGATTGATTGGTTGATTGATTGATTGATTGATTGATTGATTGAACGATTGAATGAATGATTGATTGATCGATTGATTGATTTATCGATCGATTGATACATTGATTGATCGATCGATTAATTGATTGACTTTAGGTC